>NW_003101660.1:757831-773633 GCF_000003855.2 Blastomyces gilchristii SLH14081 | reverse complement strand
TTGAATAGATATGCAGTGTATATTGTAAATAAAATGAGTGAGATTGAAGATTCTTACAGTACTTCTATTTTTATCTCAGTTATATCTTATTTCATCTCATCAAAGAATAGTTATATAATACTTTAGATATAAAATAGTTAACTCATTTTATTAAAGAAAGTGATAGTTTTAATATCTTCAAAGTCTGAATTATCTTTGACTTTGAAACATAATTAAATGCATCTTTTATATCAATAAAAACTGCAGTTGAGATCAGATCTTCATACTTTATTATTTGAATATTTTAAATAACTGAGAGAACAGTGTTAATTACAGAGTATTATTTTCTATCTCTTATTTATTCACTAAATAGAAGAGAATCACTAACAACACTTATAAAAGATAGTTTAGTAGCTATTATCTTTTCTAAAATCTTTCTCAGACAGTTCAATAGAGATATTACTCTATATAACTTAGAAATTAAAAGCTTTTCTATTAAATTTTATAAGAATTACTTCAGTAACTTCTCTTCAGTATTTAGAATAATAATCATTTTTCAAGAGATTGAAAAAGAGCTTAAAATATTCATTCTTCAAGTAGAAATATGTATTTTAAATAATTAAGTGATTGATTGAATCAGGCTCTACAGCAGTTTTAATTAAACTTGAGAAGATAGCTAACTCTAGTTCATCTTATATAAGTTCAGATTGTTCTCAGTCATTTTTATCAATATAGTTATAAAGTGATATATTCTCTTTCTCTGAATCTGAATCTAATGAGTTTTGAAAGAGAGTTCTTATAAAAGCTTAATATTTTTTCTCAAAAGAATTTACTATATATAACTTATTCTGAAACTTATATTTCAAGACTGAAAGTTTTTCTATACTTCTTGTTATAGTATAGTTGAAGATTTTAAAAACTTCTTTTTCTTATACTTCTTTAAGAAATTTGTTTTAGCAGTCTGTTTTAGCTCTTTTAATATCTGAAAAATATTCATTTCTGACAGCTTTGAACTCTTTATCAGATATTATATCATTTTTTCAATCTCTTCTAGCAGTGACTAATTGTTTTCTTTTAAATATAATGTTCTCATTTTATCAAGATTTAAAGTACTTAGAAGACTTTTTCTTTGAAATATTATCTCTAATACTTATTAGAATAATAGATGTAATGCACTTTACTCTATTCTTAAGTATTTTATTTGATATATCTTAACTGAGATTTCAATAGAGTGTGCTCTGCTTTTCAGATTTTAATAGTTTTAGACTTTTTTCAATAACTTTTTAATCAGTTTTTTCAAAGTTATACTGATTAGAGAGAAGAAGATTTTCATTCAATTATTCTTTACTCAGTTTAATATTAAATTGAATAATCTCATGATCTGATTCTGATGTCTTATTTGAATTAATAAATCAGTTTATAAGTCTTTTTTTAATTAGATGTTATAATATGAAGATTAGATCTATAATAGATTTCTGTTTCATATCTT
Organism: Blastomyces gilchristii SLH14081; assembly: GCF_000003855.2. NCBI lineage: Eukaryota > Fungi > Ascomycota > Eurotiomycetes > Onygenales > Ajellomycetaceae > Blastomyces > Blastomyces gilchristii. The sequence continues at coordinate 772,165 of NW_003101660.1, read as the reverse complement.
TTTCAAAGAATGTTTATTAATTAAACTTATTAACTAAATTCATTAAATGTTTAAAAGTTTATTTAATCAGTTTATTAACTTTTACTACTCTTCTGTATTCTAAATTTTATCAGAGATAATATGCATTGAAATCTTCTATAATTATAGAGTTTTTTAATGAAGTTATATTTAAAAATTCTCTATTAATTATTCAGATATTATTGTTATTCTTCAATAACTTTGTATTATAGATATTTATAAGTTATACAGTATTAAATCTATTCTCTTTATCTATAATATCACTCAGTAGAATATCAAAGTCACATATAATATTAAATCTTAGATTAAATTAATATCTTGATCTTTTTCTTTTATAAATCACTACTCTTGATTTTATCTCAGATTTTTTAGATACAAAGCAGTAGTTACTTAAATGAGAAATAATATACTTTTACTCAGTATTAAAATTTAATTCTTGAAGAAGTATAAAATTAACTTTTTTTATTCAAATATAATTTGAAAATAAGAATAAATATAATTCAAGTTTCTATGAACATTATTTTGAATAAATGTGATTTTTGAAGAGTTTTTAAACTTTTTTTATTGTTTTTATTGTATATTCATACTAAAAGAGAGTAGAGTAGAATCTAATCACTATCATCAGATAGTAGATTATAATTATTCTGAAAAGTAGAAATCTCAACTACTTGTATTATATCTAGTTTATTATCAGAGTCATTTCTCAATTCTCTAATCTTAATAGAAGTTTGAGAATTTAAATTCTGTTTACATTTAGCTGAAGAATTGAAGTTTGAAGATTTAAATAGTTAAGAGTTTCTTCTTTTTAAGCTTACAGTTATGAGTTTACTGACTTAACTATTCTCTTCAGTTCTAGATTTGCTTTGAGCTTCATCTTTTCTTCAGTTCTTCTGAGTTCTTGAAGTAAATACACATTCTTTTGAACTAGATGCATGTTTTTCTTTACAATTAAAGCACTTAAGCAGAGTATATTAATATATTTCATCTCTTTTTAAGCATGATTCACATTTATACTCACTAGTTTTGTAATCTCTAGCACAGAATGCACATTTTGAGTCTCTGAAATAAGAGATTACAAAGTATTCATATCTTTGACAGTTTGAACACTGTGTTTGAGCTTTGAGATTCATTCTTGAGTCTTTGTATTTATAAACTCTTATTTTCAAATCTGTCACTCTTATTTCAAGATTCTTGATTATTCAAGTATTTTTATATATACTAGAACAGAGACATTTCTTCTACTCTATCTGAACTTAATTGAATTAAGTTATACAGACTCTTTTCTCAGTTGAATAGAATTGTATTCTTCTAATTTATTTTTAAGAAGTAGTATTTCTTTCTCACAGTCAAAAATTTCAACTGAAATATTATAAAAAATAAATTTATCTCACTTTTCATCTCTCTTAGATAGAATTATTATGTTTAGCAAAGATTTTATTACTGATTTTCAGAGATTCTTATTCTGAATAAGAAATTCTGCACTGAATTCAGACATTGTAGTCAGAATGATAAAGTTTTTAAAGAAAGATAACTCAATTGAAGCTATAACTGATTTTTAAACTTTAATATCAGTTATTAACTGAGAAAAGAACTACTGATTAATTTCATTTCTAATTCTGAAAATAAGATTTAAGTTTAGCTTATTTCTCTATAAGATCTTCTAATTTAAGACTTTGAGAATAAGTCTTCTATATCTGAAGATTTAAAAGTTTCTCTCTTTTTACATTTTTTTCTCTTCTTTTCTATGAATAGAAGTATGAGTAACATTCTTCTCAGTTTTCTCAGAATTTTGAGCAGATTTTAAGATAGCAGATTTAAAAATAGCAGATTTTACTACTTAAGCATATATTTTCTTCTAATTCAAAGAAGAAGAAGAAGAAGTAGAAGATAAAGAGTCAGTAATTATACTAGAAGTTTTCAATGTTTTTTAAACTATGTTTAAAATTTCAAGTTTGAACTAAATCATCTCTTATAGTTATCTAGTCTGAGTATGAAGAATTAACAGAACTTCTTCATTCTTCTCACTTAGATACTGTTTTTCAAGAATTTTACTTGCTTTTTCAAGTTTCTATATTTTAAGAACTTGTTATTTCTCTATTTCTTTCTTCTTTCTTCTCTTCAGAATTTCAATCTCAGAGATAGTATCTAAGAAAGCATCTTTTTTCACATTAACTGAGAGTATTTTTGAACTCATTTTACTTACTCAATGAAAGATTGATCAGACTGTTTCAATTGAGACATTTATTAAACTCTTTTAAATTGAAAAGTTGATCAGACTGTTTCAATTAAGAGATTTCTAAGTCTATTTTCAATTGAAAAGTTCATCAGACTGTTTTAATTTGAGAGATTTATTAGTTTATTTTCAATTAAAACATTAATCAGACTGTTTCAAAAGAAGAATGAAAGACTTTTATATATAAAATATCTGATTTTTTTCACATTAGTTCAGTAACTAGATTAGTTTTTTAAAGAGAATTTAATAAACTAAAATTGATTTTTAAGATAAATCAATAAAATCTTTATAATCTCTTTCTTAAGATATAGTGAGAAAAGATATGATATCAATTGATAATAAATCAGATAATATAACAGTTTTTGAGAGAAAAACTGATAAAAAATAAGTCAATTTTTTGCAGAGAAATTGATTAAAACTATTCACTTTTATACTAAATCATTCAATTCTTCTCACATAACAAGTGTACAACTCAAATCAGTTAATAAAGAGTGTAAAAAAGAATTAAGTATTAATAAAAGCTCTTTAGTTACTGAAAAAGTAATTCTTACTTAAATGAATGTGAAATTATAACAGAAAATAACTCTGTTTTTAATTCTTTATAAGAATATAATATAAAATTCAGAGAAAAACATCTTTCTTTTTTAAGAGAAGTAAAAAACTAATTCTAAGATCTTTTTTTTTTTTGTATTAACTGCTGTAGAAGAATGAGATACAAACTGCTAAAATATATACTATTATATATCTTCTATTAAGACTTTCTCTCTTCAGAGTCTTGATATTATAGAGAATATAAGTCTGTTTCTATTTAATAATATAAATATTTTCAGCAGAATGTAGAGAAACTGATTATTTATATCTTAAAATAAAAGACTTTGTCAATAATTATATTAATATAGAGATAATTCTTAAATTTAATAGAAATCTAGTATTACTATTCTCAATCTCTTACAGAATCTATTGAATATTGAAGTATTAAAACTAGATTTAATATATCTTACTATACAGAGATCAAAGACTCAGTCAGATCTTGAAATATACTAATTTTATAGTTATTATCTGCTGAATATGTATTAAATACTGTTGACAAGGTATCTTTTTGTATCTTTCTGCCAGAGATGAGCCAGATTGAAACGAATGATATATAAATGATACTTGATATTAATGTCTCAAAACATCAAAGACAGACGGAGTTTTCACAGAGATTACACTTCAAATGATCTTCACAGAGATTGTGCTTCAGATGTGTCTCTTGATTATGTACTTGATACTATTATCAAGATATTATTTTGTATTTTTCTGCCAGATATGAGACAGATTGAGAAGGGCGGTATGTGAGTAAGACTTGATATTAATGTTTTGAAACATCAAAGATAGACAGGGTTTTCACAGAGATTGCTTCTCAGATATCTTTATAATTACAGATTGAGAATCTTCTAAAGTTAAGAAGATTGATGTATATGGCTAGGTCTCTTTACCTTACAATTTGTATGACAATTTGACCCAGGGTTGTGGTGTGATAGGGATGAACAGGAGATAATCCCACTCAGGAGTTTTGAACTGTGTCTGGTTCATGTTTGGCTGGATAACTTCACCATCACACAGGGTATGCGGTCGGCGATGAGGTCAAAATGCTTGTATGATTGAGGGCTTTTTAATGGATTTATCAGCGGGTTCTTATTCGAAAAATTGAGCGAGTTCGTGGTGAAGCAGTTGTATATTAACATATTATTATCTGAAGCTTCTATTCTCTTTATAAAGAAACTGCAAAGTAACTTTCAATAGATGAGTATCATTATTAACTTGATCATATCAGTGAAAATAATATATTAAAAATGATCAGAGACTTATAATTTTATATTGTTATTATCAGTCTGAAAAAATTATCATTCTGTATTATATGTGTTAAGACTAAACAGAAATGTGCATTCTACAAGAATTTCACATCACATTGTGCCATCCGCAAGCCTTGAAGATTTGAGTGAATATTTTCAGTGATGATGAGACTCTTCAGACTGAAAATAATATATTATCTTGCACTGACAAGAAGCTTGTAATAGTAATTACAGATAATATCACTTATATAAGATGAATATTTCTATTAAAATAAAAGAATAAGATGTTAAGATATCTACAGATCTTCAATCAATTTATCAAGAATCTGCTAGGTTGTAATATTGTAATTATTCACTCCGATCATGATGAATTGAATTCAAATGCAGTTACAGTATATATACTCAGTGAAGAAATAAAGTAAGAGCTGACTCTCTCTTATACTTTACAGCAAGATGAAGTATCTGAATGATTGATCAGTTTAATTATTTAAAAGTTCTAATTACTATTAATAAACTCTTTCACTTCTAAATAGATGTGAAGTGAGGTGATTATTACTGTCTCAGAGCTGCTCAATCTTATACTAATCTCAACTATATTATATAAGAGCTGAGCTATGAAAATACAAAGCTGATTACTCTGTATGAGATCTGACTTGAAGCTCTATCTTCTGCACACAGTATTCACTAATGAGGTTGCAAAGCATTCTTGAAGATAGTCTCAAGCTCATCAATAAGATGGCTTCTCACTTCAAGAAGTTGATTTTTATAAGCTATGATGATTTTATTAATTATAGATCAATTGACCTCTTCAGCAGATATCTATACATATCAAAAGATATCATCTTTTAGAAGAACCTTTATCTTGTCAATTCATTAATACTAACTACACACAATCTGAAGATTCTACTTAATATAGTCTGTAAAGTAGCTGTAGTGATTTCTTCAGCAATATCAGACCTACTTGCTGCAATGATTTCTGCAGTAATTTCTTCAGTAACTTCTGACTCATCAACTGATAATTGATTCATTGATGAGGAAATTCAACCTCAGTGTTCATTATTTCTTATATTCACTAATAATTGATGAATTGATTATGAAATCTCTGCAAGAACATCTACCTTTTTAGTGCAGAATACACTGAATTTCTCAGAACTTATAGTTGAATCTGATGATTCTCTGACATCTATAAGAAATATTACTATAGTGAGAAAAGCTTCAGTGAGAGAATCTTCAGTGAGAGACAGTTTTAAAGATCTATCTACTAATTTCAATATTACTACACTTCTGATTCTGAAGAATCTTACATATATCAAAGCTTTCATGAAATAAAGATATTATTACAAGAGCTGTATTAAAGACATTAACTGTTTAAAACAGATTGAGATTTGATAACTGATTGAGAGAACATTATAAATAAGTGTTCTTCACAGTCAATGAATATTTGATAAAAAGTTCAACAATATGAGTGAGGTTATTCACTATAAGGCTCACTGAGTTGTCTGTGAAAATTATCAATAGAAGAGAGTTAATTACTCAAGAATCTTTATATCTGTTATCTCTGTATTCATCTTCTGAGCTCTTATAGTGATCTCAGTATCCCGGGGCTGATATGTTCTGCAGATAGATATAGTGACTACTTTTTTAAATATTCAACTGCCTACTAATGAACAGATATATATAAATCAACTTACAGAATTTCATAAAGACTGTGATAATCTTGTGTGTGAGTTGATGCAGAGACTGTACAGTCTTAAGCAAGCAGTACTCTTATAATATAAAAAGCTGTGAAAAATGCTATTACACTCAGACTTCTATGTCAGTCTCTATAATACTGAACTATTTATTCATAATATAAGACAGATCTATATAATTATCTATATGAATAATATCTGTCTCTACAGTCTGAAAATTGATGATTTGAACTGAGTCAAAGCTGAAATCACTGCTAATTATAAGATTAAGAATGTAGAGAATTTCAATCACTATTTAAGAATGAAGATTGATAGAGATTTAACTTTATTGAAAATGTTTTAATTTCTCTTTATAAGAAATCTTCTGAAGAAATTCTCAATAAATGACTGTCACTCTACATTCACTTCTATAAAGAAGAATGTTAATTTTATGAAAGATAATGAGAAATTAATTACATACACAGCAGAATTTACTCTGCAGTTCTATTAATTCAGTATTAAATCTCTGCAATATCTGATAATTAATACATGTTCTGATGTAAGCTTCACTGCAGGTTTTCTTGAATAATTCAGCTTCTGATCTATATCAAAGAACTGAGCTGTATTTAAATATACACTCTAATATTCACAGAGTTCAATCAATAAGAGTATAATCTATTACAGAGATGCTGATATTGAATCTGTGATATATGCAGATACTGATTAAGTTGATAGAGATTCAGAATTCTGTTTAATCACTAATTATATCATCTATATAACAGATGACTCTGTTGTATAACAGAGCTGCTGACAAACTGAAGTCTTCAAATCATTAACTAAGGCTGAATATATTGCATTCTATAAGAATAAGTGCTCGCAGGTGATTATTCGGGTGTTTGCAGCTTGATGTGATATGTACTGTTAACTACTAGAAGTATTTACAGTAGAAAGATAGAATGTAGAGATTAAATATATAATAGTATTCAAGCTAAGTTATAAATAGTATTCACAAAATCTAGTCTATATAGTTATGTGTAGTTAAGAGCTACTAACTCTATTGATTGTATAAGAGATAGAAATAAAGATAAAGAATCTGTGAGAAGTAAGATTTCTTATATACTTCTTTCTCTCTAAGACTTTATTCACAAAGTCTTTCACTGAGTGATTTCATAGAATCAGACTCAGCACTGTAGTAATACTTGCTAAAAACTCTTCATATCTATAAAAAATCTCAGTGAGGAAAAATCTCTTATTATTATAAAGAGAAAAGAGTCTGTCACTTAGTTTCTTATTCTATGAGATTCTTTATAACCTGCAGATCTTTCTTTGACTATTATATAGATTTATCTTACATCTTTCATACAGAAGAGTTTTAGTTGACTCTTAATTATTTTTATAAGATTTCTATATAATTATCACATAGATTTATCTCATATCTTCCAATCTGAAGAGTTTTAGTTGATCTTCAATTATTTTTTCATAAGATTCTTATATAGCTATTACATAGATTCATTTCACAGATGAATCACTTTCTATGAGATTATTCTTATTAAAGAGAAGTATTTATAAGTGAATTCTTTACTCATTCTTGTAAATCATCATTCTTTAACACTGTAGAGTTGTAAGAAATTTTTCATTCTTTTATTAACTCTGTAGAATTATAGAATCAAGATATCTATAGTCTGCAATCACTTTTTATAGTTATATAGAAAGATTCAGATCTGTAATTCATAATTACTCTTTATTTACTAGAGTGATCAGACTGTTTCATAGAATCACTTATAGTATAAATAAATCTCTTTAAAGTAGTATAAATATCTCAGATCTGTCTGTGAAATCTTATCTTCTTTTCTCTTTTTCTCTAATAACTCTTATTCTTATAAACTGTGAGTATTCTCATTCATTTACAAAGTATTTTTATTCAGATGATAGAGAGAGAGTGTTTCTAATAATATCTATATATTGATTCAAGAACTTCTCAAGAATTAAAATTTTTTCAATTTTAATATCTTTATAAATAATATCTAATTACTACTGAGCTTCTTGTAAGTATCTTTATAACTTCTCTGATTACTTTTTATTAGCTGATGAAGCAGAGATGTCATTATCTGTAATAGTATCTTTATCTCTCTCAATTCTGTCACTGTATCTGATCTTCAGATCAGTAGTCAATCTTATATCTCTCTCAGATCAGTCTCTGACTCTCAGCAGTGTAGTTCTACTCTTTGCTATAAGTTGTTCTACAAGTAATTTCTTACAGACTCTAGCTGACAGTTTCTGCAAAGCTCTCAGTACTGTCAGTGTCTTCTACAGTCTCACAGATCTACAATCATTCTCTCTCTATCTACACAATCTCTGAATAGATATATGTAAATATATCTAGATTTTCTATCAACAGTTCTTGTGTTATAGTGCATTTTCACAATCTCATTATTAATAAGAGACGAGTTCTCAGATACTCACAAAATCTGAGTAATTAAGATAATATAAATATTATGAATTTATAACAGAAGTTAATCTGAATAGATAAGCTTTCTCTTCATATCTCAATTATTTCTGAGCTGAATACTTCAGTATAACTGAAAAAGTGAACACAGTTTTATAAGAGATATCTGATTATATACACAGTTAATCAGCTTTTAAGACTTTATCACAACTGTATACATTCTGATATTTAGCTTTTTTAAACTCTGTGCATTTCTAACAGTCTTTATATTAAATATAATAATTATCTATACTGTGAGTATGATACTCTTCACTTCTTTGAAGAGAGAAATTGATAGTTGCAGAGAAATTGATTATTATTATTATTATTATTATTATTATTATTCTTTCATTATACTTATATAAAAGCGGAGCTTATGATGAGTTCTTGCATAATGTTAAATACAGGTCAAGTGTTGATTATACAGGAGGAAATACAGGTGTTCAGATCATGCTAAGATAACAAAAACATAGGAAAATACAAAGAAGTGACAATTAGATACATGTAATAATAACTTTCCAGCCCAGAAACATAGAGTAATTCATTGAAGCAATTTGTACACCTCTGTATTTATTAGAAATCTGAGGTGCTTGAGTTTCAGATTTAATGTATTCTCTGCGGGTTTCGAACCCACATGTCTTGGTTTCCCATGTCAAGGCACTACTGAGTAGCTGCATTAATCATTCAGTCACTGAGACTCGGAGAAATTGAGTGTTACAGATATTAAGAATATAAGTGTGAATTTTCTTTATTTTTTCTTTATTAATCTCTAAATTGTGTTCACAGCTCTGTTTTTATTTTCTTTATTTTTTAGCTTTTAATAAGAATATAATTTCTTCTTCTCTTTGTATACACTGCAGACTGTTTATCTCAGTAGAAACTTATCATCTTTATAGATTAGAGTTTATAAATAACACTGTTAATATCTTTATTATTATTATTATTATTCTTTCATTATACTTATATGCAAGCGGAGCTTATAATGAGTCCTTGCATGATGTTAAATACAGGTCAAGTGTTAGTTATACAGGAGGAAATACAGGTGTTGAGACCACATCAAGATAACAAGAACATAGGAAAATATAAAGAAGTGACAATTAGATACATGCGATAATAACTTCTCAGCTCAGGAACATAGAGCAATTCATTGAAGTGATTTGTACACCTCTGTATTTACTAGAAACCTGAGGTGCTTAAGTTCCAGATTTAATGTATTCTCTGCGGGTTTCAAACCCACATGTCTTGGTTTCCCATATCAAGGCACTACTGAGTGGCTGCATTAATCATTCAGCCACCGGGGCGTGTTAATATCTTTGTTACAATCAGATTCTTAGTGAAGACTATATTATTCTAACTTATCAGAATTGACAGTATGAAAGTCATGTCTCAGCTTTCACAGATGTCTTATCTGTCTGAATAATTCTCAAGTGAACTCATTCATCTTATTAAAATACTCTTATCACTAAATCTTGAATTAGAGCTTATAATCTTACTTCTCTGAGTTAACAATCTCTTTAATCTGATATTTTCTTTCACTCTCTAGTACTTTATAAACAGAGTGATAAGTCACAGAGTTCTCTTCTAAGAATTCCTTATATTCACAGAGTAAAGAGATATGAAAAATATTATATATAGAACTGTAAGCTAACTTTCTTTATAATCTTACAAGACTCTGTTTATAAGAGATTCAGCTTCTTACTAGATCTTCATATAATAATGTTTTTCAGACTCAGTCAGACTCTATTATCTTTCTTGAAACTCTTTATAATATACTTAGAGTCATAGTATCTCTTTTAATACTTTTAGATCTTTCTCAAGAATTTGCAGACTTTCTTCTGAATATTCTGAATTATCTCAGCTCATACATAGGCATTATCACACTCTATAGTATATTTTTGTGAGTTTATCAGGATTATTCATAGATGAGTCTCAGTGAGTATCTCAAAGAGAGTTTTATCTGTACTGACATGTTTTAAGTTGTTATATATAAATTTTATAAGTAATAATCAATATACTCAGTTATTCTGATTATAATTGATAAAGTATCACAGATACTGTTTTAATATTCAAAAAATGAGAATTTGAATAGATTAGACGCAGGCATTGCTTATACTGAAGATAATATCAATTTTATCTCAGATATATGAAATTTGAGCTATGAATCTGAAGTCTTTGATGCTGAACTATTTATAATAGTGAAAGCTTTCAAACTCATTAAAATAAAATCTCATAAAAGAGAAAATAGTTTGAAAGAGACATGAATATTCTCTGATAGTTAAGCTGCTATAAAAGACTTAGAAAGAGTCAGATTTATAATGATTAAATGAATCTTGAACTGATTTTAAACTCTGTTTTAAAAATTCAAAAGAGAAGAACATTAAACTGATAATTTATCTGCCCTAAGTTTCTACTCATATGAATATTCATGACAATGAATTGGCTGATTCAGCTGTAAAAAAGAGTTCAGAATTAAGCAGATCTATTCAAAAAATAGTGTTCTGATCTTTTATAAAGAGAAAGATAAAAGAATCTTGTTTAGATAAGTAAAATAAAAGCTGGTAGAAACAAAAGAAGAGTATACATTATTCAAGATTCAAAATAAAACTCAAGTGAAAATCTTGTTCAATTAAATGTAAAAAGAAAATATTCTTATCTATAATTCAGCTGAAACTAGAACATGATTATTTCAAATCTTATATACAAAGATTTAATGATAGATTTGATTTAATAGAATGCTCATTCTGCAATGCAAATGAAAATTCTGAGTATATTGTAATACACTGTGCATTATATAATAGTCTCAGAGTCAGATTAAAAGAGAAGTATAATCAAATCAATTAAATATGAGATTCTTATTCTCAACTGAGACAGAAATTAAATACTTAATAGACTTTCTATCAGAAACTCAAGCAGCTACAAGAAAATAGCTAAATTCAGAATTATCTGAATATGAAGAGAAGGAAATTGATCAGATATAGTCTATTAAAACAGCTATATACTATCTTTTAATAATTTGTTTTATTATAGTCTCTCTTTACTTTACTTTTTCTTTTCTATTCTTTTCTATCTATCTATTTAATATGTCTATCTTTAAGACTATGTTCTCTTTTCTTTTGTCATGATATTGTCAAATGATTTCAAAGTATCAGAAGGTGTTAAAATACTGCAATTTGTAAACAGGTTTTGTATTCTGAGCTGAAACTTTCTGATTTTGCATATCTGAAATTAGTAAATGTATAATAGTTGACTTTATAGATATAGAAAAACCTCTGAGAACTAAAAGTTCTCAGGTAGATGTCATAGTCTCTGACTGCATACATCTATAATTGAAGAATAATAATAATAATAATAACTGTTTTAATATACTTATCAGATATTTTATCTGATTATCTGTCTGTTAATGAAAAGTCATACTTAGATCTTATAAGATCTTCAGTATAGTTATCAGATCAGATTAGAACTTCTCTGTGAAGATTAATTCTCTATCTAAGATAATATTCACAGACAACTTATATAATCAGATCATATCACAGATGAAGATATAAGTTAAATTCTTTAACTTTAAGTTCTTGTAAGTAAGTATAAAGTATGTTATCTTGATGAAGTGATATACTATCATTAGTATACTATCAAAGCAGCTATTATATATATTCTTACTTTCAGAGAGGCTTATAAGAGTATTCATTTCTAGCTGTTCTTAAGATTCTTATAAGATGAGTAGAGAAGTAAGTTCTTCATATAATCTGAATCATACTATCTACAAATTCTGATAAATAGTACAAGAATTCATTATCTTCTTCACAAGTTCTCATATCTTCAGTTAGAAGTATTTTCTTATAAGTAACTTATAAGTTCTAGTATCTGTAAAATAACTCACTAGAGAAGAGTTATGATGCCTTTTAATAAGTTCTATATATAGAAACTTATTCATAGATATATAAATTCAGCTCTCTCTTTATAAGAGATTATTTAAGTCTCTTCAATTCTTTATTTTAGCAGAGTTAATTTCTGCTATAAGCAGTTTCTGAATATACTGAGTATATTCATTCTTCAGTTACAGTTCAGATAATCTAAACAGAAGATCTTATAAAGACTTATACTCTATTTTTTCTTACATCAGATCTTTCACAGTACTTCTTAAAATCTATAAACTCTTCAGATTATAGATACTCTCTTCAAGAATTCTTATAAAGATTCTCAGAGTGTTAACTCTCAGTATTATAGAAAGTAATTATACAGGCTTCTTCTCTCTCTCTCTTCTCTTCTCTTATAGAGAATTAAGAGACTTCTTAATTAATCTCTATATAACACTCAGTTTAACTATTCTGTGAAGCTTTTCTATCTTCTCTAGTCTCTCTATATCTGTCACTCTGATTTTCTTGATATAGTCAGATCTGTGAGAGAGTTTATTCACTGAGTTCTTAGTTCTCTTGATATACTCTATCTTGAATCAGAACTCACTCAGTCTCTAAGCTTAGTAGATCTACTACTGCAAGAGTTTCTTAATTAAAGTAAACTATTATAAAGTATTATAATTAGTTCTAATAGTAATCACTGTTACAAGATTGTTAAAGTAGTGATATCAGTGATGAAAGAATTTCACTATTATAAGAAGCTTCTGATTATAAATATTATAGTTAATCTTGATAGATTACATCTTCTGTGAGAAAAAGATTACTGAAACTCAGTTCTCATTTAACTATAGTTACAAGACTATTTCTGAAATTATAAAGAAGAAGACATCTGTCTTTAATCTAATTAAGAGTAAGAGATTAAAGTGAAATAGTATCACTGTGTCTATGAATATCTATTTCAATCTTATAAAAACTCTGTAAGCTTCTGAAATAAGAAAGTTCTTATAGTTCTCTCTTCTTAATAATCTTTTCATTCTTTATTTATAAGATGACTTCTTCTTATTTTCATTCTTCAGTATGTCTGTAAGAATTAAGAAGATTCTTATAAATATAAGAATAAATTATCTATAGAAATTCACAAAGCTTAGAAAGATCTGAATCTTATAAATACTAGTTAACTTCAGTCATAATAGAATAATCTCAATCTGTGAAGATTTTATCTGAATATTATTTATAATAATTATATATTCTAGAAAATTAATTCAGAGTTGTACTTTATAAGCTTAATATACAGTTCTATCTCATCTAAGATCTTTAACACAGTTTATATATACTCAGTGTGTTCTTTCTTCTTTACAAAGTATATTATCATATTATTTAGATATATTATTACAAAGATATTCAGATATGTATAAAGTGTTTTATTAATAAAGAACTGAAATACTGTGAGAGTATTAATCAAATCAAAAGACATTACTAGATATTTAAATAATCTCAGTGTAGTTTTAAAGATAGTCTGTTATTCATTCTCAGACTGTATTCACAGCTGTGTATATATATTAATTATTTTCAGTTATATAAATATGATAGCTCTTGTAAAATAGTTAATTATATTCTCAATCAGAGATAAAGAGTAGTAACTATTTATAGTCTTAGAGTTTAGATTATAATAGTTTATATATAATCTAAGATCTTTATTCTTCTTTCTTATAAATATTACAGAGACTTCTGCAGAGATCTGTGAAGATTAGATACAGTTATTCTTCAGATTCTTCTTTATATAAGTCTGTAAGATCTCTGTCTTATAATGAAAGAGCTTATAAATTAATTCTCAGAAGAGTTTCTATTCTTCTATTAAATCTATTATCAGATTCTTCTCACAGTAAGATAAAAGCTCAGCTGTCTTAGTTATTCTGAATATCTCTGTGAGATCTTAGTATTTCTCTGATATCTAAAGCTTAGTTTTCATAACTGTGAAGTTCTCAGATATTTATAAAGTTATTATATAGATAATCTTATCTTCTCTAATTAACTTTATAGCATTAACTGATTCTATCTCTATAAGTAAGTCTGTCAACACTGATCAGAAGTATAAATCTAACTTATAGACAGCTATATATAAATTATATCTTTAAAGTTATACAAGTCTTAAGTATATATTATCTGTGATATCTATAATAATCACAGTTTTATAAATCTTCTTTAAGTTTTAAAGAGATCTTATAATTTAAAGATAACT
>NW_003101660.1:748883-757606 GCF_000003855.2 Blastomyces gilchristii SLH14081 | reverse complement strand
TTCTATATATTTTTATTCAGTCTCTTTATAAATATTATTATTCAGATCTTATTTCAGAAGCTCTATTTTCACAAATCTTAATTTATATTATAATTTTATAAAGTACTATAAGTAGTCTTTATCAGATTTCTTATCTCTTTTTTTAATATTAATAATCACAGCTCAGATATTCTCTGTTCAACTCACAGAGTTTCTTAACTTATTTTTTAGATAGATCTTGAGAACAGATTAGTAAGATCTCTTATAATTATTCTTTAAATAATTTAGTCAATTCTTGACTTCAGTGTAGTAGAGATTTATTATTATATAAATAATAGCTTCTTCATCTTTTATATCACACAGTTGAGCTTGTGAGTTAATTTTAAATATAAACTTATAAAAGCTTTTATAGATTGTGATTTAATAGATAATCTTAAGCAGTTATAACTTAAGAAAGTTTCTTTTCAGTTTATAAGTATCTTTGAAAATTATATTTAGAAACTTGATTTAAGAATGTTTATAGATAGTAAGTATTTCTTATAGAAAAATAGCTTGATCTTGTAATAGATGCTTAAGAATGTTCTTCACTGAGATTGATTTATTTATAAGTTCAGAGAGTTTCTCTGTCACAGATATAGAGAATAATATCTTATAAGTAATTAATAAGTTCTCTGAAACTTCTTTTATAGAGATTATTCATAATTCAGATAACTACTTCTAAGTGTCTACAGTAGAGTTTATAGAGATTGAAGTATATAAGTTTTTAGTTCTTTCAGTTATAATAGATGATTACTGATTGATAGAGCTTGAAATGTAAGAATAAGTACTTACAGATAATTATTCAGATATTTGCAGCTTGATATAATATATACTGTTAATTACTAGAAGTATTCACAGTAGAAAGATAAAATATAGAGATTAAATATGTATTAGTATTCAAGCTGAGTTATGAATAGTGTTCACAAACTTCAGTCTATATAGTTATGTGTAGTCAAGGGCTGCTAACTCTATTAATTACATGAGAGATAGAAATAGAGGTAAAGAATCCGCCAGAAGCGGGATTTCTTACACATTCTCTGAGACTGTATATAAGCTTGTCTGTCTCTGTGAGCTTCTAGAAGATGCTGAATTCATTTCATCTCATTTTAATAATCTGAATGTTGATAATTATCTCATTTTCATTACAGTTAATAATCTTGCTTATATAATTCATATTAATAATAAGTCTGTCATAGAGCTATTCTCTTCTGAAGCAATTTCACGCTGCTCAAAGTATATAGAGATCTATGTTCATATTCTTCAGAATCTCATCTGTAAGAATGAGATATCTATCTGATATATTTCATCTGCTAAGAATGCAGCGGATGAACTTGTTAAATTACTTACAACATTGAAATATACATATTAAAAGAAGAATATTAAGATGAAGAAATAGAGAAATAAAAAATAATGAATCTTATAACTGATTTTTTATTACTATATATTTTCCAGTCATTTTTTATACCTGTACTTGATTTGAAGATAAATTTTATATATAGCATTATGTATAGTTACTCTGATAAGTGAGAGTGTCGGGTCACATGATCTGGCTTACTAATTCTTTCATTATATAACTTCTCATAAGCTAGTAACCTTTCAATCAAGCAAGCTTTACACCTTTCACAGAACATTTAAGATTTATATACAGTTTATTCAGCACTGTTCAATAATCTACTGAGAATAAATAAAGAAGCTGAAGATAAGAATGATAATTTACTGAACTACTCTATTAAGTTAAAGTTAATAAAAGATTATATTGCTCTGAAGATTTTTAATTATCTATTATTAAACAATATATCAGAGAAAGTTAGTATATAATTTATAAATCTCTTTAAGCTTGAATTACTTCATTCATTTCTTAATAAGCTATGAGAATTCTATGACACTGATTGAAATAAGTTCTTAGTTTTAAAATCAGATCACTGTTTAATACTTTTCTATAATAAGTTAACATTCTCAGTTCAGTATATCTATTCAATCAATTAATTAATTAATCAATTAATTAGTTATTAACTTATTAATATATAAATCAGAGATTATATTTACTGAATCTCTCTTATGAAAGAGAATATTATTCAATATCAAGAAACAGAGCTTGACTAAATTATAATTATATTTATTCATGAAATGAAAGAAGTTAAGTGAATTTTCTTTACACTTATTTCTTTATATTATATTATACATAATTATCTACTGAATCTGCTGATTTTATAAGAGAATTCTGATAATTACACTATTATCAGACTGTTGATAGTTTGAAAGACAGTATTATATAATATTCTGATACAGAATAGTGATAAAAATAATAATTATTTAATATATAAGTCTCAGATAATAAGATATTTACATTGTAAGTAAAATATCTTATTTCTTTAGATAGAATAGATAGTTGATAAATAGGAGTAATTGTACAGTAATAGATAACTAGCTTAATAGTATTAATTTCACTGACAGAACAGTATATAGTATCTTATAGTATATTAGTAGTATTCTAATAATGATATCTGTCAATTACACAGTTACTGAGTAGTATTATAATAATATTAGAAAGTTCTGCACTGTCTTAAAATTATCTTAACATTTAATATTTAGTAATGTATTGCTGAATATAATAATGAAATATATGTTTACAATCAGTGATATATAACACAGATGAAATAATGAATTCACGATGTAATCTCCGTAAATTAACTCTATGTTATTATTATTATTCTTCTTCTTCAATTATAGACATATACAGTCAGAGACTATAATATCTACCAGAAAACTTTTAGTTCTCAGAGTTGTTCTAATCTCTATAAAGGCAACTATTATACATTTATCAATTTCAGATACATAAAATCAGAAAATTCTAGCTCAGAATATAAAAACTCTATATAAATTACAGTATTTTAACACCTTTTGATACTTTGAAATCAATTGAATATATCATGATAAAAGAAAAGAGAACAAAGTCTTAAAGATAGATATATTAAATAAGTAGATAGAAAAGAATAGAAAAGAAAAAGTAAAGAAAGACTATAATAAAATAAAAATATTAAAAGATAGTATATAGCTATTTTAACAGAGTATATCTAATTAATTTTCATCTCTTCATATTCAGATATTTCTGAATTCAGTCATTTTCTTGTAGCTGCTTAAGTGTCTGATAGAAAGTCTATTAAGTATTTAACTTCTGTCTCAGTTGAGAATAAGAATCTGATATTTAATTAATCTAAATCATACTTCTCTTTCAATCTAGCTCTGAGACTATTGTATAATATACAATGTATTACAATATACTTAGAATTTTCATTTGTATTGCAAAATAAGCATTCTATTGAATCAAATCTATCATCAAATCTTTGTATATAGAATTTGAAATACTCATGTTCTAGTTTCAGCTGAATTATAGATGAGAATATTTTCTTTTTATATTTAATTAAACAAGATTTTCACTTGAATTTTATCTTAAATCTTGAATAATATATACTCTTCTTTTATTTCTGTCAGCTTTTATTTTACTTATTTAAATAAGATTCTTTTATCTTTCTCTTTATAAAAGATCAGAATACTGTTTTTTGAATAGATCTGCTTAATTCTGAACTCTTTTTTACAGCTGAATCAGTCAATTTATTGTCATGAATATTTATATAAGCAGAAACTCAGTGCAGATAAATTATCAGTTTTAATATTCTTCTCTTTTGAATTTTCATAACAGAATTTAAAATCAGTTCAAGATTTATTTAATCATTCTGAATCTGACTATTTCTAAGTCTTTTCAAAACAGCTTAACTATCAGAGAATATTCATATCTCTTTCAAACTATTTTCTCTTTTATAAGATTTTATTTCAATAAGTTTAAAAGCTTTTACTATTGTAAATAGTTCAGCATTAAAGACTTCAGATTCACAGTCTAAATTTCAGAAATCTGAGATAAAATTCATATTATCTTCAGTATAAGCAATGTCTGTATCTAACTCTATGTTCTTCTCGTATGAATAAGTTGACTGGCACGTGATTAGAGTAGATATAGTAATTATTAACACTCTCTCTTACTATATCATCTCACTAATTATACTGTTATTATCTTACTATTTTCATCTCAATTCTTTCAAAAACATAATAATAATTAATTACATCAATCAGACTCTGATTTTCTTATTAGAAAAAGCGTCTGTATAATAATAACTGTAAAAATCAACAGATATACAGACAATTCATTAATATACTATATTTTTATTATCTCAATCTTTTCTGATCTCTTTCAAATCAATCTTCTCAATAAATTTCTTAAACACTGAATTTATTAATAGCTTGAAGATGTCATTGACTATATTAACTATGAAATCAATATGTTTCATTATAATATATCTCTTTTCAATCAAATTCTAAAGAATATGATATTCTATTTTAATATAATGTAATTCTTGTATCAGAGATTTCTCTTTTTCTACATTGATTACTCTCTCTATAGCAGGTAGTATTATCTCTTATTTCTTATCAGTAATTTGCACTCTCTCTAATGAGTATATTCTTTGTAATTCTTATCATGAGTGTAAAGGTCAGATGCAGATATGTTATTTTCACTTAACAGATCTTATAAAATGATAAAGCTCATTGATTAACAATTCTTATTTCTCAGTGTGAATCTGCTGTTATTTTCACAGTAATCTTTATATTCCTCTCACACTTTATATTCTCTACAGCTGTAGTGAGAACTTTGATTTCATCTGATCTGAAGTTTAATATTCTAGTATCTTTTATTGATTTATCACTTGAATAGATATTTTCTCTCAGATAAAACACTTGTTTTATAATACTGTAAGTAGAAGTCACATCTATACTCTTACTATTCTTATTCTTATTCTTTTTATTAATATTGAAAGAATGTTTTTCAGAGTATTTTATTCAATAATTATTCTAAATATGACTGACTTTTTGATAGTGATAGTATGTTTTCATTCCATTATCTCTATATTTCAGTCTGAGATTTGTATTCTTATTATTATTTCTTTCATTATCTCTATATTTCAGTCTGATATTTATATTCTTATCTTTATTTCTTTCATTATTCAATTTCTACATGTTATTAGTTGTATTTATTATTACATTCTCTGAGTCTTCTCTCATCACTAAGAGATGTAGTAAAATATCTTAATAAAGAGTTATAAAGTTAGCTTTTAGATATTAACTATTATTCTTATTAATCTGATTTATTCAGTTTCTAATAAATAATACTCATCTCTCACTTACTTCAGTAAGTAAATAGTTAAAAAATATAAAGTCTTCAGTTTTATACTCTAGACAGATATATTCAGTCTATATAATAATTGAATATTTAATAAAGATGTAATCTGAGCTCTTTATCTTAACAGATAGATTTATTATTTCTTTGTATAATTTTATTCTTCTAATAGCAGATCTTTCAGTGAAATTTTCCTCTATAACTTTTTATAAAGAGTAGACTGACAGCTCTGAATTCTCTGACACAGTAAAATAAGATTTCACTTATAAAGTAATTACAGATTATATATAATTATATAATTATATATTACATTCTTCTTAAAATCATTATATATCATTACTTATATTTTTCATAGAACTGATTTACTTTTTATTAATAATATTAACTGTATAGAATTGCTTCACCGTTAGTAGAATCTCTTTCTTTTATATTAAGTAGTTCTCAGAGTCTGTAAGAGTAACTAGCTTTCTGATATACTTAATCTGATCTTGAAACTCTTTTAAAATTTTCATCAGAGTAGATATTCTCTCTTACTTCTATAGAAATTAACTAGATCTGTACTAACAGTATTATTACTATCAGTCAGAGTCTTATTATCTCTGCTAGTTTTCATCTGTTTAATTTCATATTAAAATTTTACTATCTTCAATCTTATACAAGTTATCTCACTTATAGAATTTATATTACAGTTGTATAAATTATTTATAGTATCTAATATTTCACTGATGTCTTCAATAATCAGATCTTTAAAATTATTATCATTTATTATAGTTGATTTTCAGCTTATTACAGATATTGACAAGCTTACTGTTATTTCTTATTATACTTTCAGTGTTCTCAGAATTCTTTTTCTATACACTGATATATATTTTCTCATTAGATCTGATATTCTATCAGATTTTAAATTAATTATAGATTTAAAAAGACATCTAAATATATTTAATAATATATGAAAATGTGATTGATGCATTATTAGTAGTTATTTATAAAAGAGTCTTATAATCTGTTAAAGAATAATGTTATCATCTATGTGATGAGCTGCGCTCAATCAATTATAATAGACTATCTTATTACACTTCATAGATTCCGCTGAATGCTCCGATTCTCAGTCATTCTTAATCACTGAAAGCTCTGATTCTCAGTCATTCTTAATCACTGATTCTCAGCTGAAAAACTCACAGAATTTCTATTCTTTTACTCTGAAGCTTCATCATGTACATCACTATGTACACATATAAATATTCACTCTAATCACTAATTCTTGCACTTTCTCTTTCTTTTCCTTCTTTATTGTTTTTCACTTTGTTATATAAGACCTATAAATATCATATCAATCTATTCAGTATAGGCCTCTTATACTTGAAAAATGTTCATTGTCTTCTTATTAGAAATGATTACTCATTGAGATATCTGAACATGTAACAACACATAAGAAATAAAGAAATAAATAATCAGTTAAGCAGACACTGAGTCTCTAGATAGAAGCTTACTCATCAGTCACTCTGACTCTGTAACAAGATCTCATGAAGAGAATAAGATCTTATAAGAGAATATCAGTGAAAGACTTAAGAGTTCTGACATCTTAGATATATAAGATATTCATACAATTACACGTCTTTCAATTTCACAGATATCACACATTCAACAAATGACATGTCTACTGATAATATAAGAGAACTCTTGAATGCAAGTATAGATGCAGTATCACAATGACTTTGAGTAATGTTTAAATTACAACAGCAACAGATAGCTGATATGCATGTAACTCAATAACATCAATATGAGGAAATTTAATAATTATCTTAACTAGGAACTTCTGTATAAGTAATTTCAATATTGACTGAATCAGATATAAACATGCAAGTGCTGAAGAAATGTCTAGATACTTCTATATATTTTAATACTTCTGATCTCACTCTCTATTCATTATAAAGGTTGGAAATGCTCATGAAACTAAGTGTAGATGAAGATGTTATCAGTTCATTAACTAATCAAGATTGATATATCAATGATTGATTAAAGAATCGCATGAGACAGAAGTTTCATTTATAAATGAAAGTATGTGAATCAGTGTTATATACATCTAATAATATTATCAAATATCTCAATGTTCTGTTCTGAGACACTGCTATATAACAGAAGATATTAGATTGATTACAGAGTGTCTAATAGAGAAATACATCTCTTATAACATTCATCTCTGATTTTGATATCAAGATTTTAGAAGCAGGTGATCAATTTTGAGAGAATAAAATGAAGATTAGCATGCTTAAGAAGACACTAACTTTCAAACTTCTACAGACTCTTATAAGTGTAGATAAAGATCAGACTTATGAAGGTTTCTATATACAACTCTGAACATTGAATGACTGTCTTATCAAGCTTAAGAGTATACAGAACAGTGGTAGAAGACATTACTTCTCAGTCACTTATACATCTGCACTGAAGAATAATAATACAGATGCTATGAATTGAGTGAACTTAAATATCTATATATAAACAAGAGTTTTCACTATCTGAATAGACTTTCAAGTTCTCAGAATTACTTCTGAAGAAGTCACTAATCAATATCAATAAGAAGTATATATCAATTGTAACTGATCAGAATACATTACTTTTAACTACTAATTAATCTAGATATCTTCTCACTTGAGAG
Source organism: Blastomyces gilchristii SLH14081 (assembly GCF_000003855.2). NCBI lineage: Eukaryota > Fungi > Ascomycota > Eurotiomycetes > Onygenales > Ajellomycetaceae > Blastomyces > Blastomyces gilchristii. Next base: position 749,705 of record NW_003101660.1, on the reverse strand, counting down.
AAAGATCAGTGTCTTCTCATTCAAAGAATGAATCAGCATCTGTTCATACTAATCACATTGCATTGAAGAAAGATTCAGAAGATAACTATGAAGATGTCTCAATAAAACAGGGAAAAGATTAGCTTCTGTTCAAAGTCATAAACAAAAGCTTAAAGAGATTGAATAATAATAATTTAAAGAGAAAATGACAATGAATATAATTCTTATATCTACTATAATTAATAATATGTATAATATGAAAGCCATGATAAACAGCAGTCTATGTTATTATGCAATGATTAAATCTTCAGTTATAAGACATTATAATCTTCAGTATATTCTCTTATCAAAACTCTGACTTCTTGCAGAATTTAATAACTTAAAAGATGTTTGTATCTATTACATAATAAAGTTAAACATAGATATTGAGAGATATTAATATGAAGAAGTCTATGTATATGAAGTTGATAATCTTGATTATAATCTTATATTAGAACTTATCTAACTATCTAAATAAGACATCTTATTAAACACTTGAAATGAAAGCTTAATATTCTCTAATAATAATAGAATTCATAAAGATGATATTTATAAGACTATGAATGTGACACAGATCTCTGTCAACACTTATAAAATACTCTGAAAAAGAAGTTACTGACAGAATCACTGACAAGATCACTGATAGTAGAATTATATAATAATCTACTTCATCAGTCTGACTAAATATTAAAAAAGCTCTAGAAAAGTTATTCTGTGTTATAATAATAGATTCTTGTATGAAACTCTCTTAATAATATTATGAATATCTAGATATCTTCTGATAAGATAATAATGTTATAAATC
>NW_003101660.1:745716-748783 GCF_000003855.2 Blastomyces gilchristii SLH14081 | reverse complement strand
GCTTATGATGAGTCCTTCCGTGATGTTAAATACAGGTCAAGTGTTGATTATACAGGAGGAAATACAGGTGTTGAGACCATGCCAAGATAACAAGAATATAGAAAAATACAAAGAAGTGACAATTAGATACATGTGATAATAACTTCCCAGCTCAGGAACATAGAGTGATTCATTGAAGTGATTTGTACACCTCTGTATTTATTAGAAACCTGAGGTGCTTGAGTTCCAGATTTAATGTATCCCCTGCGGGTTTCGAACCCACGCGCCTTGGTTTCCCACGCCAAGGCGCTACCGGGTGGCCGTATTAACCATTCGGCCACCGGGGCTCTTGACTACATACAACTATATAGACTGAAGTTCACAAATACTATTCATAACTCAGCTTAAATGCTATTATACATTTAATCTCTACATTTTATCTTTCTATTATAAATACTTCTAGTAGTTAACAGTACATATTATATTAAGCTGCAAACATCTGAATAATTATCTGTGAGTACTTATTCTTACATTTCAAGCTCTATCAGTCAGTAATTATCTGTTATAACTGAAAGAACTATTATTATTATTATTATTATTCTTTCATTATACTCATATGCAAGCGGAGCTTATGATGAGTTCTTGTATGATGTTAAATACAGGTTAAGTGTTGGTTATACAGGAGGAAATACAGGTGTTGAGACCACATCAAGATAATAAGAACATAGAAAAATATAAAGAAGTGACAATTAAATACATGTGATAATAACTTCTCAGCTCAGAAACATAGAGCAATTCATTGAAGTGATTTGTACACCTCTGTATTTATTAGAAACCTGAGATGCTTGAGTTTCAGATTTAATGTATTTCCTGCGGGTTTCGAATCCACGCCTCTTAGTTTCCCACGTCAAGGCGCTACCGGGTGGCCGCATTAACCATTCAGCCACCGGGGCATAACTGAAAGAAGTAGAAACTTACATACTTTAGTCTCTGCAAACTCTACTGCAGACACTCAGAAGCAGTTATCTGAATCATGAATAACTCTTATAAAAGAAGTCTTAGAGAACTTATTAATTACTTATAGAATATCATTCTCTACATCTGTGATAGAGAAACTCTTTAAACTTATAAATAAATTAATCTTAGTAAAGAACATTCTTGAGTATCTTCTATAGAATCAAGCTATTTTTCTATAAGAAATACTTACTATCTGTAAATACTCTTAAACTGAGTTTCTAGACATAATCTTTAGAGATATCTACAAACTGAAAAGAAACTTGCTTAAGCTATAACTACTTAAGATTATCTACTGAATTACAATCTATAAAAGCTTTTATAAGTTTGTATTTAAAATTGACTCACAAGCTCAGCTGTGTGATATAAAAGATAAAGAAGCTGTTATCTATATAATAACAGATCTCTACTATACTAAAGTCAAGAACTGACTGAATTATCTAAAGAATGATTATAAGAGATTTCACTAATCTATTTTTAAGATCTATCTAGAGAATAAGTTAAGAGACTCTGTAAGCTGAATAGAGAATATCTGAGTTATAATTATTAATATTAGAAAAAGAGATAAGAAATCTGATAAAGACTACTTACAGTACTTTATAAAATTATGATATGAATTAAGATTTGTGAAAACAGAACTCTGAAATAAGATCTGAATGATGATATTTATAAAGAGACTAAATAAAGATATATAGAATAAGCTCATTGAGTAAGACTTTAAGCTCTTAACTCTGAAGAAATCAAAGACTTTTATTCATTACTTACAGATCACTGTGAGAGTCACAGATCTGCAGAGAGTAAATCACTGATCAGCTTTATAAGAGTCAGAATAACAGAGAACAGATTTATCAGAGAAACATGATAAGATATAAAGAAATTCATATCTGACTACTAAGCAGAGAGAAAGAGCTTTACAAGCTTCTGTGAATAGAGTGTATAATAAAGAGATTAAGAAAAAGAATCTCTATTGTATCTGTTTTAAATTAGAATATCTCTGCACAAACTGTCTGAATAAATTAAAATAGAAATTTAAGAAGTTATAGACAGAGTCAGTAACAGTCTTCTTAAGAATCTTGAAGCTGATACCTGAATCTGTTACTCTCTTAATGAAAATACATACTTATGAGAAGAGACTGTGCTGCAGTACTGCTGCTCTGCAAGTATAAAAAGTATTAATATACTCAGAATCTCAGGTTACTATAGTGTCTCTAAAGCTCACAGAGTAAATGAGCTGAGTGATAGAAACTGAAAATCTACTCTTATAATAAGCAGAGTATAAGAACTCAGATCTGAGAACTGAGAGACTTATAAGAGTCATCTTTGAATTGCAAGATCTCTTCAGAATCTGAAGAAGATTTATGAAAACTGTGATTATTGCAGACATCACAGATGATATGTACTTAAGACTAAACTGACCGCTGAGACTATGAATTTCACATTTGATTTCATTTGATCTGGTCTTATACATTTCTTGGCGTGAATCCCACTGAGACTAGTCATTAAAAAAACATGTAAAGTGACTATATATGAGATCTTAAAATGAAATCATGACTTGAAAAAAATGAGAAAGTGATTTCATTTGATCTCATTTAGTCTCATTCTTAGTATAAAGTTACTATTTTTAGACATTTTAAGGGTTTTTTTAGACTATTTTTAATTTTTTAATAAGTAATGCTTTTTGATAACACTCAAATAAGATTTAAAGTCATTTAAAGCAATAAAAATAATTTAAATTGAGAAGTGAAAATCATGATCTCATTTGAAAAATGTGATAAGAGTAGACAGTAAGTCTCACTGAGACAGTATGAAACTACTATCTAATGTTAAAACTGTGTAATAAGATCAGTCGAATTGGTAATAAGATCATTAAAAAATCTGGTCCTGGTCTCAGACACAGTCACACGGTCAGTCTACTTAAGACTTATATAACTTCAAAGATATAATTCACACATAGCTGGTTGGTTAATTATGAGGATATCCTTTCCAATCATGGTTGATAGACTTACTATAAAGATCGATCCAGTGGATCTAGTGAGTTAATTAAGAGATAAGTTAGTCATAGAATGACTTATAA
>NW_003101660.1:564773-745616 GCF_000003855.2 Blastomyces gilchristii SLH14081 | reverse complement strand
TCACTTTATAAATGTCTGAGAACTTTACAGTTATAAAAACTGAGCTTCAGATATCAGAGAAATACTGAGATCTTACAGAGATGTTCAGCTCAGCAAAGACAGCTGAGCTTTTATCTCATTATAAGAAGAATCTGATAATAGATTTAATAGAAGAGTAGAAACTCTTCTGAGAATTAATCTATAAGCTCTCTCATCATGAAACAGAGATCTTATAGACTTATGTAAAGAGGAATCTGAAGAATGACTTTATTTAATCTTCACAGATCTTTATAAGAGTCTCTGTGATATTTATAAAGAAGAAGAATGAAGATCTCAGATTATATATAAACTACTGTAATCTGAACTTCAAGATTATAAAGAGTTACTATTCTCTATCTCTGATTGAGAATATGATTAACTGTCTTACAGAAGCTGTCATATTCATATAACTGAATATAATCAATATATATACACAGCTGTGAATACAGTCTGAGAATAAATGAAAGACTGTCTTTAGAACTGCACTGAGATTATTTGAATATCTAGTAATATCTTTTGATTTGACTAATATTTCTGCAGTATTTCAATCTTTTATTAATAAAACACTTCATACATATCTGAATGTCTTTATGATAATATATCTGAATGATGTGATGATATACTCTATAAAGAAGAAAGAATACACTGAGTATGTATAAACTGTGTTGAAGACCTTAGATAAGGCAGAACTGTATATTAAGCTTGTAAAGTACAACTTCAGTATCTATTGAATTAATTTTCTAGAATATGTAATCACTGCAGATTAGACTGACCGTGTGACCGTGTCTGGGACCAGGACCAGATTTTTTGATAGTTTCATTACCAATTCGACTGATCTCATTACACGGTTTTAACATTAGATAGTAGTCTCATACTGTCTCAGTGGGACTTACTGTCTACTCTTGTCACATTTTCCAAATGGGATCATGATTTTCACTTCTCAATTTAAATTATTTTTATTGCTTTAAATGACTTTAAATCTCATTTGAGTGTTATCAAAAAGCATTACTTTTTAAAAAATTAAAAATAGTCTAAAAAAAACCTTAAAATGTCTAAAAATAGTAACTTTATGCCAAGAATGGGACTAAATGAGACCAAATGAGACCACTTTCTCATTTTTTTCAAGTCATGGTTCCATTTTAAGATCTGATATATAGTCACTTTACATGTTTTTTTGATAGCCAGTCCCAGCGGGATTCACGCCAAGAAATGTATGGGATCAGACCAAATGGAATCAAACGTGAAATTCATGGTCTCAGCGGCCAGTCTACTGTAGATGATATTCAGATGAAACTCTCACAGATTAAGACTATTCTATCATGACTGAAGCTAACTAGTATTTATAAGATTCAGATCTTTCTGAGCTTTGTGAATTTCTATAGACAGTTTATCTTTACATTCATGAGAATCTTCTTAACTCTTACAGATATACTAAAGAGTGAAAATAAGAAAAAGTTATTCTATAAATAAAGAATGAAAAGAGTGTTAAGAAGAGAGAGCTGTAAGAACTTTCTTATCTCAGAAGCTTATAAGATCTTTATAAGATTGAAATAGATATTTACAGACACAGTGATACTATTTTACTTTGATTTCTTACTCTTAATCAGATTGAAGATAAATATCTTCTTTTTTATAATTTCAAAAATAGTCTTATAACTACAGTTAAATAAGAACTGAGTTTCAGTGATCTTTTTCTCACAGAAGATATAATCTGTGAAGATCAACTATAGTATTTATAATCAGAAGCTTCTAATAATAATGAAATTCTTTCATCACTAGTATCACTACTTTAAGAGCCTTATAACAGTAATTACTATTAGAACTGATTATAACAGCTTATAACAGTTTACTTTAATTAAGAAACTCTTATAATAGCAGATCTACTGAACTCAGAGACTGAGTAAGTTCTAATTCAAGATAGAGTATATTAAGAAAATCAAGAACTCAGTAGACAGACTCTCTCACAAGCCTGACTATATTAAGAAGATCAGAATAATAGATACAGAGAGACTAGAAAAGACAGAAAAGCTTTACAGAATACTCAGACTGAGTGTTATAAAGAAATTAACTGAAGAGTCTCTTAATTCTCTACAAGAGAAGAGAGAGAAGAGAGAGAAGAAGTCTGTATAACTACTTTCTATAATACTAAGAGTTAACACTCTGAGAATCTCTATAAGAATTCTTAAAGAGAGTATCTATAATCTGAAGAATTTACAGACTTTGAGAAGTACTGTGAAAGATCTGATGTAAGAAGAAACAGAGTATAAGTCTTTATAAGATCTTTTATTCAGATTGTTTAAACTATAACTGAAGAATAAATATACTCAGTATATTTAGAAACTGCTCTCAGCAGAGATCAATTCTCCAGAAATAAAGAGTTAAAGAGACTTAAATAATCTCTTATAAAGAGAGAGCTGAAGTTATATATCTATGAATAAGTTTCTATAAGTAGAACTTATTAAAAGATATCATGACTCTTCTCTAACAGATCATTTTACAGATACTAGAACTTATGAATTACTTATAAGAAAATACTTCTGACTGAAGATGTAAGAACTTATAAAGAAGATAGTGAATTCTTATACTATTTATCAGAATTCATAAGTAGTACAGTTCAGATTATATAAAGAACTTACTTCTCTACTCATTCTACAGAAATCTTGAGAATAGCTAGAAATAAACACTCTTATAAGTCTCTCTGAAAGGAAGAATATATATAGTATCTGTTTTAACAGTGTGCTGATGATAGTAGATCACTTTATTAAGATAACACACTTTATACTTATCTATAAGAACTTAAAGTTAAAGAATTTGACTTATATCTTTATCTGCAATGTAATCTAATTGCATGAGTTATTTATAAATATTGTCTCAGATAGAGAATTAATCTTTATAAGAAAGTTCTAGTTTGATCTGATAACTATACTAAAGATCTTATAAGATCTAAGCATAGCTTTTTATTAATAGATAGATAATTAAACAGAATATCTGATGAGTATATTAAAACAGTATCTGTGATACTTTGTTAATTACAATCAGAATAACTGAGTGTATTAATTATTACTCACAGAGTTCATTTATAATAACTTAAAGCATGTTAATACAGATAAAACCATCTTTGAGATACTCACTGAGACTTATCTATGAATAATCTTGATAAACTTATAAGAGTATACTATAGAGTGTGATAATATCTGTGAATAGACTGAGAAAATTCAGAATATTCAGAAGAAAGCTTATAAATTCTTGAGAAAGACTTAAGAGTATCAGAAGAGATACTATGACTTTAAGTATATTATAAAAAGTTTTAAGAAAGATGATAGAGTCTAACTAAGTCTAGAAAATATTATTATATAAAGATCTAGTAAGAAGCTGAATCTCTTATAGACAGAGTCTTATAAAATTATAAAGAAAGTTAGTTTATAGTTTTACAGATTAAAACTGTTATCTGAGTTATAGATATATAATATTTTTTATATCTCTTTACTTTATAAATATCAGAAATTCTCAGAAGAGAACTCTGTGACTTATTACTCTGTTTACAAAGTACTAGAGAGTGAAAGAGAATACTAGATTAAAGAGATTATTAACTCAGAGAAGTGAGATTACAAGCTCTGATTCAAGATTCAGTGATAAGAGTATTCTGATAAGATAAATAAGTTTACTTAAGAATTATTCAGACAGATAAGATATCTGTAGAAGCTGAGATATGACTTTTATACTGTGAATTCTGATAAGTCAGAATAATATAATCTTCATTAAGAATCTGATTGTGATAAAGATATTAACACTATTATTTATAAATTCTAGTCTATAAAATGATGAGTTTCTACTGAGATGAACAGTCTGTAGTATATATAAAGAGAAGAAGAAATCATATTCTCATTTAAAGCTAAAAAATAAAGAAAATAAAAACAGAGCTGTGAACATAATTTAGAGATTAATAAAGAAAAAATAAAGAAAACTTATACTTATATTCTTAATACTTATAACATTCAATCTCTCTGTAACTATCAATTTCTCTTTTTAAAGAAGCAGAGAGTATTATATCTACAGTACAGACAATTGTTATATTTAATATAAAAACTGTCAGAAATGCACAGACTTCAGAGAAGCTGAATATCAGAATACATACAGTTGTAGCAGAGTCTTGAGAACTGATTATCTGTACATATAATCAGATATCTCTTATAAAGCTGTGTTCACTTCTTCGGTTATGCTGAAGTATTCAGTCTGAAAACAATTAGAACACAGAGAGAGAGCTCATCTATTCAGATTAACTCTTATCATAAATTCATAGTAGTTATATTGTCTTAATTACTCAGATTTTGTAAGTACTCAGAGACTCATCTCTTATTAATAATAAGATTGTGAAAATGTGCTGCAGTGCAAAAACTGTTGATAGAGAATTTAAACATATTTATATATATCTGATCAGAGATTGTGCAGATAGAGAGAGAGTGATTATAGATCTGTGAGACTGCAGAGAGCACTGACAGTATCAGAAGCTTTATAGAAACTGTTAGCTAGAGTCTGTAAGAAATTACTTACAGAGAGACTTACAGTAAAGAGTGAGACTGTACTACTTAAAGTCAGAGACTGATCTGAGAGAGATACAGAATTAACTACTGATTTGAAGATCAGATGCAGTGACAGAGCTGAGAAGAATAAAGATACTATTATGAATGATAATATCTCTACTTTATCAGCTAGTAAAAAGTAATTAGAAGAGTTATGAAAATACTTATAAGAAGCTTAATAATGATCAGATATTATTTATAAAGATATTAAAATTGAAAAAATTTTTATTCTTGAGAAGTTCTTGAATCAATATGTTAATATTGTCAGAAACACTCTCTCTCTATCATCTGAGTGAAAACACTTCATAGATGAATGAGAATACTCACAGTTATAAGAATGAAAGCTATTACAGAAAAAGAGAAAAGAAGATAAGATTTTATAAACAGATCTGAGATATTTATACTATTATTATTATTATTATTCTTCAATTATAGATGTATACAGTCAGAGACTATGACATCTACCTGAGAACCTTTAGTTCTTAGGGTTTTTCCTATATCTATAGAGTCAACTATTATACATTTATCAATTTCAGATATGCAAAATCAGAAAATTTCAGCTCAGAATATAAAAACTGTTAACAAATTGCAGTATTTCAACACCTTCTGATACTTTGAAATCATTTGAGAATATCATGACAAAGGAAAAGAAAACATAGTCTTAAAGATAGACACATTAAATAGATAGATAAAAAAGAACAGAAAGAAACAAGTACAGTAAAGAGAGACTATAACAAAATAAAATTATTAAAAGATAGTGTATAGCTGTTTTAACAGACTATATCTAATCAATTTCCATCTCTTAATATTCAGATACTTCTGAATTCAGTCATTTTCTTATAGCTGCTTGAGTTTCTAATAGAAAGTCTATTAAGTATTTAATTCCTGTCTCAGTTGAGAATAAGAACCTCATATTTAATTGATTTAAATGATACTTCTTCTTTAATCTGACTCTGAGACTATTGTATAATACACAATGTATTACAATATACTCAGGATTTTCATTTGTATTGCAGAATGAGCACTCTGTTGAATCAAATCTATCATTAAATCTTTGTATATAGAATTTAAAATAATTATATTCTAGTTTCAGCTGAATTATAGATGAGAATATTTTCTTTTTACATTTAATTAAACAAGATTTTCACTTTGATTTTATCTCAAATCTTGAATAATGTATGCTCTTCTTTTTTTTCTATCAGCTTTTATTTCACTTATTTAAACAAGATTCTTTTATCTTTCTCTTTATGAAAGATCAGAATACAGTTTTTTGAATAGATCTGCTTGATTCTGAACTCTATTTTACAGCTGAATCAGCTAATTCATTATCATGAATATTCATATGAGCAGAAACTCAATATAGATGAATTATCAGTTTTAATGTTCTTCTCTTTTGAATTTTCAAAACAGAGTTTAAAATCAGTTCAAGATTCATTTGATTATTACAAATCTGACTATTTCTAAGTCTTTTCAAAGCAGCTTGATTATTAGAGAATATTCATATCTCTTTCAAACTATTTTCTCTTTTATAAGATTTTATTTCAATGAGTTTGAAAGCTTTTACTATTATAAATAGTTCAGCATCAAAGACTTCAGATTCACAGTCTAAATTTCAGAAATCTGAGATAAAATTAATATTATCTTCAGTATAAGCAATGTCTGTGTCTAATCTATTTAAATTCTTATTTTTTGAGTTATCTGAGTAAATCAGAATAGAGTCTTTTATATTAATTATAGAGATCTTTTTCAAATGCTGTTTATATTCTCTCTCTTTAAATAGTTTACTTATTTATAAGTCTATGAGAGATTCAAGCTTTTCTCTTCAGAGAGATATCTTCTTATGATCAATTTTCTCAACATTTAATGAAGAAAATTGATTCTTAATAAGTGAACATAGTCTATACAGTTGAGAGAGCATTTTCTTTAAAGCATTATTCTCATTTCAATCAAGAAATCTATTTCAATTCAGTTCATTTTCTAAGTTAACTGATGAAAATGAAGAAGAGACTCTTTCTCTGATTATATAATTTAAGCTCATCTTCATAACTCTCAGAGCATAGTTTATACAGGCCTTTTTAAATCAGATAGTAGAAGATGAAATTGAAGCTTTAATTTTCATTACTTTAATAGAAGATGATTTGAATACTCTCAGAATTCTTCTCAAAGCTCTGTTTTATAGACTTTGAAAGAATTCAGTGAAGTTATCTTGATTATTTCATTAAACTTGAACTTTATAATCAGCTACTGAGATAATACAGACTATGTATAACTGTCTCATAGTCTGAAAGAATAGATCTCTCTCAGTATTTGATAGTCTGATTATACTATTCAGTAGTCTCTCTGCCTTGATGCTACAGATGCTAGCTACTCGCACAATGCATCTTAAGCTAATTACATTTAACTCTCTATAATTAACTGATCACTGCGTCCATTCTCTCAGGCCAGTCACTAATTTTTCAGAGGCATAGTTAGTGACTGTCATCACTCACTTGATAATGTACATATCAAGCTTCTGATTGCTGATCTCAGCCTCATTAGATGTTTATAGACCTATTAATTAGTTGTCATGATCTCACTCTGTATTAGAAACTAATCATAGACTTGATGACTGCAGTTCTCTCTATCAGTATTAGAGCTTGACAGTGAGCTTGCAGACTCTAGTCTATCAGAATACTCTGTCTAGAGTCTAGATACATATCTAGACCTGCTAGTCAGATGATTATCAAAATCATTCTCTGTATTTAAGAGAAAGCTAGGCTTCAATGACAGCTCTAGTTAGAGACTTATTTAAGTAGTGTATAACTACTATATTAGACTTAACTCTATATTATTAGAATCTTGACAGATGTACAGTAGAATAGTGAGACATTGATATCTTATATCAGCTCTGATAAGTATTCACAGAATCTCACTTAACTAGTGACTTAACTTATAGTAGAGAGTTCTACTTCATATCAAGTCTTACTAATTAGACTCAGCCTCTATTATATAAGAGCTTTCATGAGTAAGAAGTGACAGATGTCAGTGATGAGATTTGAACTCACACATCTCTAATATGTGCGGCCTTGATTACCAGTCTTATCAACTGAGCCACGCTGGTGAGATATTTTTACTACTCTAGAGAGATTTATTTATACTATAAGTAATCTCACAGAATAGTTAAATTACTCTAGTAAATAAAAAGTAATTATAAATTACAGATCTGAATCTTTCTATATAACTATAAAGAGTGATTACAGACTGTGAATATCTTGATTCTATAATTCTATAAAGTTAATGAAAGAATGAAAAATTCCTCACAATTCTACAGTATTAAAGAATGATGATTTATAAGAATAAGTGAAAGATTAACTTACAAATACTTCTCTTTGATAAGAGTAATTTCATAGAAAGTGATTCATCTGTGAAATGAATCTGTGTGATAGTCACATAAGAATCTCATGAAAAAATAATTATAGATTAACTAGAACTCTTCAGATTGAAAAATATTGTAAGAACAAGTGCTTACAGGCAATTATTTGAGTGTTTGCAGCTTGGCGTGATATGTACTGTTAACTACTAGAAGTATTCACAGTAGAAAGATAAAATATAGAGATCAAATGTATAATAGCATTCAAGCTGAGTTATGAATAGTATTCACAAACTTCAGTCTATATAGTTGTGTATAGTCAAGAGTCACTAGCTCTATTAATTATATAAGAGATAGAAATAGAGATAAAGAATCTGCAAGAAGTGAGATTTCTTACATACTTCTCTCTCTCTAAGGCTTCATCTGTGAAGCCTTTCACTGAGTGACTTCATAGAATTAGCTCAGCACTACAGTGATACTCACTAAAAACCCTTTATATGTATAAAAAACCTCAGTGAGGAAAAATCCCTTATTACTATGAAGAGAAAAGAGTCTGTTACTCAGTTTCTTATTCTGTGAGATTCTTTATAATCTACAGATTCTTTTCTGACTATCACACAGATTCATCTCACATCTTTCATACAGAAGAGTTCTGATTAACTCTCAATCATTTTCATGAGATTCTTATGTGATTATTACACAGATTCATCTCACAGATGAATCACTCTCTGTGAGATTATTCTCATTAAAGAGAAGTATTTATGAGTTAATCTTTCACTTATTCTTATAAATTATTATTCTTTGACACTGTAGAATTGTAAGGAATTTTTCATTCTTTTATCAACTCTGTAGAATTGTAGAATCAAGATATCTACAGTCTGTAATCACTCTTTATAGTTATATAGAAAGATTCAGATCTGTAATTTATAATCACTCTTATTTACTAGAGTGATCTGACTATTCTGTAGAATCACTCACAGTGTAAGTAAATCTCTCTAGAGTAGTATAAATATCTCAGATCTGTTCACAGAATCTCATCTTCTTTTCTCTTTTTCTGTAACAGCTCTCATTCTCATAAACTGTGAGTATTCTCATTCATTCATAAAGTGTTTTCACTTAGATAATAGAGAGAGAGTGTTTCTAACAATATCTGTGTATTAATTCAAGAACTTCTCAAGAATAAAAAATTTTCAATTTCAATATCTTCATAATAATGTCTGACTGCTACTGAGCTTCTCATAAGTGTTTCTGTAACTTCTCTGATCACTTTTTATCAGCTGATGAGACAGAGGTGCTGCTGCTCATGATCATGTCTTCACTTCTCTCAGTTTCATCACTACACCTGATCTTCAGGTCAGCGGCTCATTTCATCTCTTCTTCAGATCAGTCTCTGACTTCAAGCAGCACAGTTCCTCTCTTTGCTATAAGTCTTCTCACAAGTAATTCCTTACAGATTCTAGCTGACAGTTCTTACAAAGCTCTCAGTGTTATCAGTATCTTCTACAGCTTCACAGGCCTACAATTATTCCTTCCCTGCTCACACAATCTCTGACCAGGTATATGTGAATATGCCTAGATTCTCTATCAATGATTCTCACGCTGTGATGCATTTCCACAATTTCATTATCAATGAGAGATGAGTCTCTGAGTACCTGTAAAATCCAGGTAATCAAGACAATGCAAATGTCATGAATTCATAACAGAAGTTGATCTGAGCAGATAAGCTCTCTCTTTGTATCTTAATTATTTTCAGACTGAATACTTCAGTATAACTGAAAAAGCAGACATAGTTTTGTAAGAAGTATCTGATCACATGTGCAGAGAATCAGCTCTCAAGACTCTGCTACAACTGTATACACTCTGGTATTCAGCTTCTCTGAAGTCTGTGCATTTCTAATGATCTTCATATTAAATACAACAATTATCTGTATCACAGATATAATACTCTCTGCTTCTTTGAAGAGAAAAATTAATAGTTGTGAAGAGATTGAGTATCACAGATAATAAGAATATGAGTTTGAATTTTCTTTATTTTTTCTTTATTAATCTTCAAATTATATTCACAGCTCTGTTTATTTTCTTGTTTTTTAGCTTTAATAAGAATATGATTTCTTCTTTTCTTATGTATATCACAGACTGTTCATCTCAGTAGAAACTTATTATCTTATAAACTAGAGTTTATAAATAACAGTGTTAATATCTTTATTATAATCAGATTCTTAGTAAAGATTATATTATTCTGACTTATCAGAATTTATAGTATGAAAGTCATGTCTCAGCTTCTGCAGATATCTTATCTATCTAGATAATTCTTAAGTAAACTTATTTATCTTATCAGAATATTCTTATCACTGAACCTTGAATCAGAGCTCATGATCTCACTTCTCTAAGTTAATAATTTCTTTAATCTGATATTCTCTTTCACTCTCTAGTACTTTATAAACAGAGTGATAAGTCACAGAATTCTCTTCTAAGAATTTCTTATATTCACAGAGCAAAGAGACATGAAAAACATTATATATCTATAACTCAGATAACAGTTTCAATCTATAGAACTGTGAGTTAACTTTCTTCATAATCTTATAAGACTCTGTCTGTAAGAGATTCAGCTTCTTACTAGATCTCTATATAATAATGTTTTCTAAACTTAATCAGACTCTATCATCTTTCTTGAAACTCTTTATAATATGCTTGAAGTCATAGTATCTCTTCTGATACTCTTAAGCCTTTCTCAAGAATTCACAGGCTTTCTCTCAGATCTTCTGAATTCTCTCAGCCTGTTTATAAGCATCATCACACTCTATAGTATACTCTCACAGATTCATCAAGATCATCTGTGAATAAGTCTTAATAAGCATCTCAAAGAGAGTTTTATCTGTGCTAACATGTTTTAAGTTATTGTATATAAACTCTATAAGTAATAATCAATGCACTCAGTCATTCTGATTATAATTGACAAAGTATCACAGATACTGTTTTAATATACTTATCAGATGTTCTATCTGATCATCTGTCTATTAATGAAAAGTCATACTTAGATCTTATAAGATCTTCAGTATAGTTATCAGATCAGATCAGAACTCTTTTATAAAGATTAATTCTCTGTCTGAGATAATGTTCATAGATAACTCATGCAATCAGATTATATTGCAGATGAAGATATAAGTTAAATTCTTTAACTTCAAGTTCTTACAGATGAGTATAAAGTATGCTATCTTGATAAAGTAATTCACTATCATCAGCACACTGTCAAAGTAAGTATTATATATGTTCTTACTTTCAGAGAGATCTATAAGAGCATTTATTTCTAGCTATTTTCAAGATTTTCATAGAATGAGTAGAGAAGTAAGTTCTTTATATAATCTGAACTGCACTACTCATGAATTCTGATAAATAGTATAAGAATTCACTATCTTCTTTACAAGTTCTTGCATCTTCAGTTAGAAGTATTTTCTTATAAGTAACTCATAAGTTCTAGTATCTGTAAAATGACTTACTAGAGAAGAGTCATGATATCTTTTAATAAGTTCTATATATAGAAACTCATTCATAGATACATAAATCTAGTTCTCTCTTTATAAGAGACTATTTAAGTCTCTTCAATTCTTTATTTCTGCAGAATTAATCTCTGCTATAAGCAGTTTCTGAATATACTGAGTATATTCATTCTTTAATTACAGTTCAGACAATCTGAATAGAAGATCTTATAAAGACTTATACTCTGTTTTTTCTTATATCAGGTCTTTTATAATACTTCTCAAAGTCTGCAAACTCTTCAGATTATAGATACTCTCTTCAAGAATTCTTACAGAGATTCTCAGAGTATTAACTCTCAGTATTATAGAGAGTAGTTATACAGACTTCTTTCCTCTCTCTTTCTTCTTCTCTTATGAGAAATTAAGAGATTCTTCAGTTAATCTCTTTATAACACTCAGTCTGAGCATCTTATAAAGCTTTTCTGTCTTCTTTAATCTCTCTATATCTGTTGCTCTGATCTTCTTAATATAGTCTGATCTGTAAGAGAGTTCATCTACTGAGTTCTTAGTTCTCTTAATATATTCTATCTTGAATCAGAACTTACTCAGTCTCTGAGCTCAGTGAATCTGCTACTGTAAGAGTTTCTTAGTTAAAGTAAACTGTTATAAGCTGTTATAATCAGTTTTAACAGTAATCACTGTTATAAGACTCTTGAAATAGTGATACTAGTGATAGAAGAATTTCACTATTATAAGAAGCTTCTGATCATGAATATTATAGTTAATCTTCATAAGTTACATCTTTTATAAGAAAAAGATCACTGAAACCCAGTTCTTATTTAACTGTAGTTATGAGACTATTTCTGAAATTATAAAGAAGAAAATATCTGTCTTTAATCTGATTAAGAGTAAGAGATCAAAGTAGAATAGCATCACTATATCTATAAATATCTGTTTTAACCTTGTAAAGATCTTATAAGCTTCTGAAATAAGAAAGTTCTTACAGTTCTCTCTTCTCAATAATCTTTTTATTCTTTATTTATAGAATGACTTCTTCTTATTTTCACTCTTCAGCATGTCTGTAAGAGTCAAGAAGATTCTCACAAATATAAAGATAAATTATCTATAGAAATTCACAAAGCTCAGAAAGATCTGAATCTTATAAATACTAGTTAACTTCAGTTATAATAGAATAGTCTCAATCTATGAAGATTTCATCTGAATATCATCTGTGATGATTATATATTCTAGGAAATTAATTCAGCAGATACTGAAGTTGCACTTTATAAGCTTAATATACAGTTCTGTCTCATCTAAGATCTTCAACACACTTCACACATACTCAGTGTATTCTTTCTTCTTCATGAAGTACATTATTATATTATTCAGATATATTATTACAAAGATATTCAGATATATATAAAGTATTTTATTAATGAAAGACTGAAATACTGTAGAGATATTAGTCAGATTAAAAGACATCACTAGATATTTAAATAATCTCAGTATAGTTCTAAAGACAGTCTTTCATTCATTCTCAGACTGTATTTGCAGTCATGTATATATATTGATTATATTCAGTTATATGAATATAACAGCTCTCATAAGACAGTTAATCACATTCTCAATCAGAGATAGAGAGTAGTAGCTCTTTATTATCTTGAAGTTCAGATTACAGTAATCTACACATAATCTGAGATCTTTATTCTTCTTCTTTATAAATATCACAGAGGCTTCTGCAGAGGCTTATGAAGATTGAATAAAGTCATTCTTCAGATTCTTCTTTATATAGGTCTGTAAGACCTCTGTCTCATAATAAGAGAGCTTATAGATTGATTCTCAGAAGAGTTTCTACTCTTCTATCAAATCTATTATCAGATTCTTCTTACAGTGAGAAGAAAGCTCAGCTGTCTTTACTGAGCTGAATATCTCTGTAAGATCTCAGTATTTCTCTGATATCTGAAGCTCAGTTTTCATGACTGTGAGATTCTCAGACACTTATAAAGTCATTATATAAATGAGCTTATCTTCTCTAATTAACTCTGCAGTATTAACTGATTCTATCTCTGTAAGTGAGTCTGTTAACACTGATCAGAAGTATAAACCTGACTTGTAAACAGCTATATATGAATTGTGTCTTTGAAGTTATATAAGTCTCAAGTATATATTATCTATGATGTCTGTGATAATCATAGTTTTTATAAATCTTCTTCAGATTTCAGAGAGATCTTACAATTCAAAGATGACTCTTATAAGTCTCTCAGCTCTCAGATCTGAGTTCTCACACTCTGCTTATTATAAGAGCAGATTCTCAGTTTTCATCTTTCAGCTTATTTACTTCATGAGCTTTAGAGACATCACAGTGACCTGAGATTCTGAGTCTATCAATGCTTCTCATACTTGCAGAGCAGTAGTACTGTGATACAGTCTCTCTCTGTAAGCAAGTATTTTCATTGAGAGAGTAATAGATTCAGATGTCAGCTTTAAGACTTTTAAAAAGACTGTTACTGACTCTGTCTATAACTTCTCAAATTTCTATTTTAATTTATTTAAACAGTTTGTGTGAAGATGTTCTGATTTAGAATAGATAAAGCAGAGTCTCTTTTTCTTAGTCTCTCTATTATACACTCTGTTTACAGAAGCTTATGAGACTCTCTCTCTCTGCTCAGCAGTCAGATACAAATCTCTCTATGTCTTGTCATCTTTTTCTAATAAATCTGTTCTCTGTTGTTCTAGTTCTTGCAGAACTGGTCAGTGATTCACTCTTTATAAGTCTGTGACTCTCACAGTGATCTGTAAGTGATGAATGAGAGTCATCAGTTTCTTCAGAGTCAAGAGCTTAGAGTCTTACTCAATGAGCTTATTCTACATATCTTTATTCAGTCTCTTTATAAATATCATCATTCAGGTCTTGTTTCAGAGCCCTGTTTTCACAGACTTCAATTCACATCATAATTTTATAAAGTGCTGTAAGTAGTCTTTATCAGATTTCTTATCTCTTTTTCTAATATTGATGATCACAGCTCAGGTGTTCTCTGTCTGACTTGTAAAGTCTCTCAACTTATTCTCTAAATAGATCTTGAGAACAGATTAGCAGAATCTCTCATGATCATTCTCTAGATAATTCAGTCAGTTCTTGGCTTCAGTGTAATAGAGATCTGTCATTATATAGATAACAGCTTCTTCATCTTTCATGTCATATAGTCAGGCTTGTAAGTTAATTTCAAATACAAACTTGTAAAAGCTTTTATAGATTGTGATTCAATAAGTGGCCTTAAGTGGTCATAGCTTAAGAAAGTTTCTTTTCAGTTCATAGATGTCTCTGAAGATCATGTTTAGAGACTCAGTTCAAGAGTGTTTACAGATAGTAAGTATTTCTTATAGAAAAATAGCTTGATTCTGCAAGAGATGCTCAAGAATGTTCTTCACTGAGATTGATTCATTCATGAGTTCAGAGAGTTCCTCTGTCACAGATGTAGAGAATAATGTCTCATGAGTGATTAATAAGTTCTCTGAGACTTCTTTTATGAAAGTTATTCATGATTCAGATGACTGCTTCTGAGTGTCTGCAGTAGAGTTTACAGAGATTGAAGTATATGAGTTTCTAGTTCTTTTAGTTATAACAGACAGTTGCTGACTAACTGAGCTTGAAATGTAAGAACAAGTGCTCACAGGCAATTATTCAGGTGTTTACAGCTTGATATGATATGTACTGTTAACTACTAGAAGTATTCACAGTAGAAAGATAAAATGTAGAGATTAAATGTATAATAGTATTCAAGCTGAGTTATGAATAGTATTCACAAACTTCAGTCTATATAGTTGTGTGTAGCCAAGGGCCGCTAGCCCTATTGATTACACAAGAGATAGGAATAGAGGTAAAGAATCCGCGAGGAGCGGGATTTCTTACAAATATAGAATAAATCTGTGTAATAATTATATAAGAATCTTACAGAAATAATTGAGAGTCAATCAGAACTCTTCTGTATAAAAGATGTAAGATAAATCTGTATGATAGTCAGAGAAAGATCTGCAGGTTATAAAGAATCTTATAGAATAAGAAACTAAGTAACAGACTCTTTTTTCTTTATAATAATAAGGGATTTTTCCTCACTGAGATTTTTCTTTATAGATATAAAGAATTTTTAGTGAGTATTACTGCAGTGCTGAGCCTGATTCTATAAAATCACTCAGTGAAAGGCTTCACAGATAAAGTCTTAGAGAGAAAAGAGTATATAAGAAATCTCACTTCTTACAGATTCATTATCTCTATTTCTATCTCTTATGTAATTAATAGAGTTAGCAGCTCTTGACTATATACAACTATATAGACTGAAGTTCGCGAATACTATTTATAACTTAGCTTGAATACTATTATACATTTAATCTCTACATTTTATCTTTCTACTGTGAATACTTCTAGTAGTTAATAGTACATATCACACCAAGCTGCAAACACCTGAAAAATCGCCTGTGAGTACTTATTCTTACACTACTTCTCTTATAAGATTCAGAAGTGAATCACAGTATTAAGTTAGAAAAGAAGAATGATAAAGATCTTGAATCATTATAAGACTCTCTTTATAATATATTCTGAGATGAACTTCTTCTTCTTTGAAAGACACTTAATAATCTATTAAATAAAGAATTTATATACATTAGTAACTTCTCTGCTGCAGCTTCTATTCTCTTTACAAAGAAATCAGATAAAGAACTTCAATTCTGTGTGAACTATTAAGATCTGAACAGATTGATAAAGAAAGATTATTATCTCTTATCTCTCATTAATGAAATTTTAGCATATATCAGATGAGCTCAATGATTTACAAAGCTAGATATTATTACTGTGTTATATAAGATTTATATCACTGAAAAAGATGAATAACTTACAGCATTCTGAACATATTATAATCTCTTTGAATAAGTAGTCACATCTTTTGAACTGGTTAATACTCTCAGTATATTTCAGAAGTATATCAACTAAGTACTTCAAGATTTTCTTGATGAGTTTGTATCTATATATCTAGATAACATTCTCATCTTTACTGATGAATTCAGAAAGGAATATCAAGAACATATACAGAGAGTATTATAATAATTATAAGAAGCAGAACTATTAATAGATATTAACAAGTGAAATTTTGAAGTTAAGAGTATAAAATACCTAGGTTTTATCATAGAAGCTAGTAAGAGTATTTGAATGAATTCTGAGAAGATCTCTGTCATTCTTGAATAAGAAGCTTCACATACTGTGAAAGATGTATGAAGCTTTATCAGATTTACTAACTTCTATCAGTGATTTATACAACACTTCTCAGATATTATGAGATCACTTACAGAACTTATTAAGAAGAACTCAGTATTTCAGTGATCAGCAGATGCTGAAGCTGTATTTATATAAATAAAGAAGATATTCATTAATATCTCTCTGCTAATAATATTTAATTCTGATTATAAGATAGTCATTGAAGCTGATTTCTATGACTATATTATAGAAGAAGTTATATTACAGTATAATAATAAAGATATCTTATAATTGTGCATCTTCATATCTAAGAAACTGAGTCCTGCTGAATGCAATTATGAGATCTATGATAAGAAGCTTCTTACAATTGTATACTGTCTAGAAAAATGAAACTCTGAACTTCAAAGTATCTTCAAATGTAAGATAATTATAGATTATAAGAATCTCAAGTATTTCATAATTATCTGTAAGCTTACTGAATATCACATATAATAATCTGAACTATTAAGCTGTTTTTATTTTATTATACACTATTATCTTATCAGTCAGAACTTGATAATAGATACTCTCTTATAATAAGAGTAAAATATGTCATCTGATGTAACAGATATGTATTAAATAAACTAAGAACATCAGCTCTTGAATCTGAAGATATTAGTTCATTATAATGAGATTACTTATAATACTATATATACTTTACTGATCAGAACATCTCTCAAATCTACACTGAATAAATTGTAATATATAACAGCTTAAACTGATGAACTTCTTCAAGTACTCACTGAAGCAGTATATCAAGAAGCATCTTAATTTCTTCTAGAACTATGTATAAGAATCAACATCTCAGAATGCTCAATCAATGATAATAACACTCTATAATTTCATAAATAATGCTGAGTCTCTTACTCTGAACTCTTACACATCTGAATAATACAAGAGATACATGATTCTTATATAATCAGTTATTCAGATTATAAATAACTGTATTAAATAATCTCTTAAGAGTTCTACTGATCTGAGATATTAAACAGTATTAGATGTTTTATCTGAAACTGTAATTATTATTCTTTCATCACTATATGAAAGAACTGTAGAAAAGACCTGTTAAAATCACTTAATATTTCTAATAGAATCTGATGAGATGTGATAATTAACTTCACTATTAATCTCTCTAAGAGTAAGAATTGTACAAACATTCTGATTATCATGAATCAATTAAGCAAAGATATAATATTGAAATTTTGTAATAAGATAAATACTGAATAAGTCACTGAAGTCTTTCTACAGAGTCTGTTCTATTAAATATATAAATTACTGAAATCTATAGTATTAAATTAAGACTGTTAATTCATAAGTACTCTCTGAACAAGAATCTGTTAAGTTCTCAAGATTACATATCATTTATTAACTATCTATCACTCTGAGACTAATGATACATCAGAATGAATAATTCAAATTATAAAGAATTATCTTTATAAGTTCTGTAATTACTTATAAGATAATTGACATAATCTTCTTCTATATATAGAGATTGCTATCAACAGCTGAGATGCTGTCTTAACAGATATAAGCCTATTCTTTCTTACATACAGTTATTATATGAAAGTGTTAAATTGTTTAAAGATTACACAGTTTATACTGAACCTCTGCAGTTTAATTCAGATTACTGATAATATAGTAACAAAGTTTTAAGATATCTGTAACTGAGCAGAAGTCTTCATGATAAGTGCTAAATAAGATTAAGAAGATTAAATTAATATTTAACAAGATCTCATAGAGCAGTATAAGATAGAAGATCTTATATAATTAAATCTTAAAAATATATAAATTATATATTCATTTTATACATTGAATTATTATCATATAAAATACACAGTAATAGAAGTTCTAGACAGTTATAATTACTGTCTTAATACTCTGTCAGAGATTTATAATATATTTCACATGAGCTTGCTTTACTGTATTATCATTAGACTGGCCGCTGAAATCATGAATTTCACATTTAATCTCATTTGATCTGGTCTCATACATTTCTTGATGTGAATCCCGCTGGGACTAGTCATTAAAAAAACATGCAAAGTGACTATATATGAGATCTTAAAATGAAATCATGACTTGAAAAAAATGAGAAAGTGATCTCATTTGATCTCATTTAGTCTCATTCTTGGCATAAAGTTACTATTTTTAGACATTTTAAGGTTTTTTTTAGACTATTTTTAATTTTTTTAAAAGTAACACTTTTTAATAACACTTAAATGAGATTTAAAGTCATTTAAAGCAATAAAAATAATTTAAATTGAGAAGTGAAAATCATGATCTCATTTGAAAAATGTGATAAGAGTAGATAGTAAGTCTCACTGAGACAGTATAAAACTACTATCTAATGTTAAAATCATGTAATGAGATCAGTTGAATTGATAATGAAACTATTAAAAAATCTGGTTCTGGTTTCAGACATGGTCACACGGTCAGTCTAATTATCATTAATTCATTTTCTTCTCAACTGACTTCTGACTGACAGCTGTCAGAGATTATAGAAGAAGATAATAAACTTGAATAAAAGATTAAAGATATTATTAATAAGAGATTTCACAGCTGTAATTAATAATATTTTATAAAATAAGTTAGCTATAATCATCTGATCTGAACTCTAAGCTCTGTGTTATTCAAGACAGCAGCTCTTGACTGATGAAAACTATATATCTGTAACTCTATATTACTTCTGAGAAGAGAGAACTAATATAATAGACTGTATCTAATCAATTATAATAGACTATTTCATTACACTTTATAGATTTCACTGAAAGCTCTGATTCTCAGTCATTCTTAATTATTAATTCTTGACTAAAAAATCTATGAAATTTCTATTCTTTCACTCTGAAGCTTTATTATGTATATCACTGTATATATGTATAAATATTCACTTTAATTACTGATTCTTACACTTTCTCTTTCTTTTTCTTTTTTAATGTTTTTCACTTTATTATATAAGATCTATAAATATTATACTAATCTATTTAGCGTAGCCTCTTACAATCTATAATCTATCTAGAGTAAAACTATATATAAGTTAAGTAATACATGTTTAGAGTAAGTGTAGTAATTATTAACAGAAGATTACTACACAGTCAATAAATGTATATAAAAAACTTAACCTTGCTAAGTATATTACTTAATATTATTACATAATTATAACTCTGACCTTGTATAATACAGTAATAATCAGTTGATAATTAACTTTCAATCTTTTAATTCACTTAATCTTTCAATTCACTCATTTTTATTCACTTAGTTCATTAATTAATTAAAGTATATATAGCTGATTTATAATTAATTAAATAAACAGATAAATTTATATAGAGTATAAAAAGATATTTTACAGAATTTTAAAATATATTAAGATAAAAATATTTAATAATTACTTTTAAATTAATTTTAAATTAATTTTGAATTGATTCTGAATTGATTATTAATTAATTATAATAATAAAAATAGATTTAATATATATATTTAAGTAATTAACAATTGATTGAAAATCAGTTGATAATTAATTCAGTGTAAATTATATAAATACTTACTTTATTATTAAATTCAAGAATAATTTCAGTATTAAATTAATTTTGAATTGATTTTGAATTAATTCTGAATTAATTGTTAATTACTTAAATATATAGATTGAATCTATTTTACAATTAATTACTTATAATAATAAAAATAGATTTAATCTATATATTTAAGTAATTAACAATTGATTAAAAATCAGTTAATAATCGATTCAGTGTAAATTATATAAATACTTACTTTATTATTAAATTCAAGAATAATTTCAGTATTAAATTGATTTTAAATTGATTTTAAATTGATTTTAAATTAATTGCTAATTAATTATAGTAATAAAAATAAATTCAATTTATATATTTAAGTAATTAATAATTGATTGAAAATCAGTTAATAATTAATTCAGTGTAAATTATATAAATACTTACTTTATTATTAAATTCAAGAACAATTTCAGTATTAAATTAATTTTAAATTGATTTTGAATTGATTGTAGAATTGATGATAAATAATTGAGTAGTTTCAAATTACAAGAAAAGATGTATTGAGCGAGGTCAGGTAGTGGCATGGGCCAAGGTCAGCTTACATAACGAGGTCAAGTGGCGCACTTAGCGAGGTCAAGTTTTCTTCTTCCTGGCCAATAGCCGCAACGGCTGTAACGGTCAACATCATGTGACTACATGATTAGTCATTAAATCGCCGTGAACTCATGTAATGCATAAGCTACTATTCCTTGTTTTTGGTATCTTCTCCCTTCGCTGTTTTATTTAATTGTTCTCGTTAATTTCTGCTCCGGGGCGCCTCCTGCTCAACAGGGCAACGCTCTTAGGTCTTATCGTCTGGATAAAAATACACAAACACGCCTTGCTTAGTCTTGTCTGTTATTTTTCGCACATCCTATGGACTCTGGGGTTCACCTCGGAGTAAATGTTTAATCGTGGGGAACCTGCAACGACAAATACGCAATTGGCATTCTTGATGTTCTGTGAAGTGTCTCTCTCAGAGATACAAGACGCACTTGAACAATCCGAGCCAACCGCCTGGATATCTGCAGTTGCATGTATATTCAATCAAACCTTCGTGCTCGCCGAATTTAGCCCGACACCACTCTACAATGCAAGCCTCATTGCCGGAAATGAACTTTCACCTGACACTGAGATGCGGCAAGCCCCGGATGTCCCGTACGTGAGGAAACCTGGCCTGGCACGTACTAGTCTCTAGGAAAAGAGTAAATGAAGTCTTTCAGATGTCGCGAACATTCACAGAAATGAACAGACGAAGCGAGGAATCAGATGGCGATATGGCTACTGATCTAGCCTCGCCGGTGCGGCGGCTCTCTCTTTCCCCGAAGACGAGGCCCCAGCCTGTTTCTGGTTCTGCTGGGGATACTAAATCACCTTATTACGATAAAGTAACCAGTGTTCCCCCTGAATCAGCTTTGATGATTCTCTGCGCACATGTGAAAAAATTAGCCAAACTTACTGGCGATATCCCCTCATCTACTACACCAATGGGAGAAACCACCATCTCATACCAGACGGCGAATGATAACTGCGCCATGGCAGACAACTTTTCGTTGAACGCTAACCCGAGAGCTGGGACAAAAGATCCTTCTACCGTCTCCCCAATGATATTGATCAAGAGCTTTTACTGCAAGCAGATATCCCCGATATCTCTGGAAGACTATCTCCTCCGAGTCCATCGTTACTGCCCGATGTCAACGGCAGTATATCTCGCCACAAGTCAATATATCAGACGCCTAGCGATTGTGGAGAAAATCATATATGTTACACCACGCAACATGCATCGGCTCGTTCTAGGAGGGTTGCGGGTAGCAGCGAAGATGATGGAGGATCTCTGCTACCGACATGGACGGTTTGCTAGAGTTGGGGGAGTGACGGAGCGGGAGCTGGCGAAGCTCGAGATTAATTTCAGCTTCTTGATGGATTTCGAGTTGTGGGTTGATGTCGAGATGATGTTTCGGGAAATCGAGGCATATCGAGAGGGGTGACAGTAAATAAGACCTGCGGTGCGGAATAGAAAGTACCTATAGCTACCTGCTTTCTTGATTGTTAGATTTTTCCCAGCTTGCAGGGAAAGAAAAAGGGGGTCTTTTTTCTTCCCTCTCTTCATACCGACATTTTTCATTAAATATTGGATGGATTTGGTCCTAAAAATCATAGTTTTGGACATATATGCAGAGTTGGCCTAGACCTTTCTCGTACCAGTTTTGTCAGGCTGACAGCAGTCAGTTTTGCTCAGAGCTAATACAAGACACCAGCATTCGCAGATGAAAAATGTTCAGCCTCAATTTGCGCAGATCAAGCCCAGCATGACCCAGATAGCTAGCTTGAGAATGGCATGCTTGAAAAGATGTTTTGTTTGCAGGAAACATCACAGTGTTGTTGAAGAGATAAATAATAGATTATTAGGCTAGACACAGACTATGAAGACAAGTAAATAGAATAACAGTAATTCACAGTTTCATGGAATCCATGAGGAAATGTTCATCATCTCAGGAACTCAAGAGCCGCGGTGAAGACGTTCCCCAGCTCTATTTAACCGCTTTGGGGCTGCTGCCCAATCCGAATCCGCGCTCCCCATACTCCACCCCAGAGCCTCGTAATGCCAGCCTGGGAAAAATAATCTTGCTCCATCGCAACAATAATATGCAGGAGAACCAAACCCATC
Source organism: Blastomyces gilchristii SLH14081 (assembly GCF_000003855.2). Lineage (NCBI taxonomy): Eukaryota > Fungi > Ascomycota > Eurotiomycetes > Onygenales > Ajellomycetaceae > Blastomyces > Blastomyces gilchristii. The sequence continues at coordinate 722,699 of NW_003101660.1, read as the reverse complement.
CGGAAATTTAGTCCTCCCTTTTCGCTCGTTCCCCCGAAGGACGAAATGATTGAACTTCGCAACTGAGGGACAAGTACAACACACCGCTATATTCCACTCCCGGCGCATTTTCCACCCAGATAAATATATCAGCCCTAAATTACTCCGCGCTGAGCCATGTCCTCCTCATCGACATCTCGTGATGTTCAAAGCTCCACAGACAGAAATTCCAGCTCTACGTCTCTGACAACCGGGACTGGGACAGCTGTTCCTCCAAAACTCTCGACGCGAGAAAATGAGCTAGAATTGAAGGATATCAACCGGGAGGATGGAAACACTAGCAAATCCAAACGATCACTGCCCATCGAGGAGGATATAATGCAGCTGGCTCGACTAGGTGAAATAGGGGCCATACAAAAGCTATTCGAAAGCGGGAAATTTAATGCCAGATATGCAGATGAAGAGGGTATTACGCCTTTACATGTAAGTGGATAATCGAGTAATTTCCCTGCCTTCGTTAAAAGAGGATCAGTTTGCTTACGCACCAAATCTGCTATTTGTGTAGTGGGCGGCAATAAACAATCAGTATGCCCTTTGCAAGTTCTTGCTCGAGTCCGGCGCCGACGTGAATGCGAAAGGGGGCGAGTCTGTAGCTACAGCGGCCATGTGGGCAGCTCAGCGCTGCCACTATTACATCGTGAACCTATTACTACAACACGGCGCGGACCCTCTATCGACCGATATCCAAGGATATAACATACTACATCTTGCCACCATCGATGGAAATGCGTTCCTCCTCGCCCTTCTCCTACATCAAGAAATCCCCGTTGACGTGCCGGACCGTCAAGGCCACACTGGGCTGATGTGGGCGGCGTACAAGGGTTTCCCGGCCTGTGTAGACCTATTTCTAAGGTGGGGAGCGAATGTAAACGCTGTTGATGAAGGCGGGCTGTCACCACTACACTGGGCATTGGTTAAGGGTTCTCCAGCCTGCGTTCAAAAGATCATAGAGTATGGCTCGGATCGCTTTGCGGAGACGCGAGATGGCAAGACTCCCGCTGTAGTAGCGGGGGAAATGAACACGCTCAACGTGTGGTATCGGGCTCTCAACGAATGTGGTTACAACCGAGAGGGCAACCTTCGAGCGATGCCATTCGGGCTAGCGAACTTTGTACGGACAAAGCAGTTCACGTCGAAGTTTTTCTTCTTTTGGCCATTCCTTGTCATTCTCTTTTCTATCTTTACCCTCAGCAATACGGCTATATATATTGGTATCCCAGTCACCATAGGGATTGTGTTTGGCATGCAGTGGGTTGCACAACGGGTTGCAAATCTTGGGCCCCCGGAGTATAGAGTCCTGCAACGAACGGTATGCTCATTTTTCTGGAGAAGGCCATACTCCTCCTCGTTTCTCCCTTCCTAGGAGTTTGAATTGCATTGTGAACTCGCCTTCTAACCCATTACATATAGCCCTTCTTATCAGGCGTTTTTGCTGGAACTCTATTTTGGGTTGGAGCACGTTGGGCCTTGAAGGTGCTACCCAGTAAGACCCAAATGAATATTTCCCATTTAATTCGAGAATTACGTTGAATAGCTAATGTTGCACTCTAGATACATATTCTTCACGCCCTTTTTTGAACTTCTTCTTCACAGTGTTTTTCGGCCTGACAACGTATTTCTATGGTCTTGCAATGTTCGAAGATCCAGGCTTTGTCCCTAAACTAGGAAGCAGAAATCAGCAGAGGGACACGATAGCAGAACTTTTTGAGCTCTGGAAATTCGACGAAGACAACTTCTGTGTATATTGCATGACTAGAAAGCCGTTACGCAGCAAACATTGCAGACGGTGTAAGCGCTGTGTGTCTAAGCATGACCAGTCAGTAGTTTTCTTTTCTTTTCTTTTTATTTGGGTGAATTTACTTTAGACTAACCTACTGGGGAAACATAGCCATTGCCCATGGATCGATAATTGCGTTGGCGCAAATAACTTGCGCCACTTTATTCTGTATATCTTTAGCATGGAAATTGGCATCGTTTTCTATATACAATTAGTAATTGCTCGTAAGTCTTGATATTCAGCGAAGTTAAAGGGGGAGGGTGTCCACGAAGAAGAAGCATTTACTCACGAGGCCACAGATATTGATTTAATTCCTGTACCTGCGGATGCTGAATGCAACATCCTTTCCTCAACACTCTGCGATATCCTCAACCGAGATACCTTCACAATCATCCTCACGATGTGGACCAGTCTCCAACTCATATGGGTGAGCATGCTCTGTGTCGTCCAGCTTGTCCAGATATCCCGCAATCAGACCACGTACGAAAATCTGCGGGGACACACATTCGACTATGCGAACTCAGCTTCGCAAGCCATTACCTCCGCCAGTACAACCGGCACTACTTCGACCGATATTGGCGGCCTCTCTACGACAAGCCAGGGTCCTAACCCAGCAATTCCACCAACTACAATACCATCACACCGCCGACCGCTTCCACACCGCCACGACCACGGCTGCCTATCCCAATGGAAGACGCTGCTGGGTCTGGATACCTTCGTAGCCACGGCGCAGGATGGACTTGATCGGCGGGGCGGGGCTCGACACAGGAACCCTTTCTCACGCGGTGTTGTTACGAATTGCAAAGATTTTTGGTGCGATAGTCAGCCTTATTTTGGCAAAAGAGATACGGGGAGCGCAATGTTAGGTGGCGAGGCGGTGAATTATGCTCGCATGTTCGATATGCCACTTATGACGAGGTCGGGGGGAAGTAGGGCTGGTTCCGGTATGGTGTATCGGAGCGTTGCTGCCGAAGATGCTGTATAGACTTGATGGTGCTGATCTCTTTTCGTGTTCCTTTTAAATGACTTGATGTTACCTACCCCTTTGTGGTCTGGACGGACTGGCGGGACATATTAATTTTCCAATTAATGACAGTTTTCTTTGCTGCTTAATACATTACATATTGATTTATTCTCTTCAGCGGGTTGGAATGTATATATACTATACTATGTTACACAGCGCTTAGTCTGTCTACTTGTTCTTCCTCATGTAAAGTGAAAATGCAAAATGCAGCGTGGATGTCGTTCTGGCCTGTTGAAACGCCAAGCGATTTAGGAGCAAGCCAACCCCCACGCACGTTATGGTTGCCACTGCTTCGGATCAGTCGGAGATAAGATTAGATCCGTCCCGACCACCACAACCACCATAACTCGACTGACCACGGGGACAGCGAATGGCGCGGAATATCCACCTATTGGGATATAGGCCAAACTATAGAACGAAGGCTGTCAGCACGATAACCCCTCTCTCTCCTGACCGAAGAGTTGGTATGATCTCGCCCTTCGACAGTCATTGCATGTTCAAATCATTGATTGACATTCTGTCGGGCGCTGGACAGTTTCCAGACATTCAAGTAAGTGGACCCCTTGGACCACCATGTTATGACTTAAATTTTGATCCTGCTTGTGGATACATTCCAGAGAATTCTCCATACGATGCCGGTTCCATCCATCAAGCTTATTTCAATGTTCCGGTGGAGCCTAACGAAATGCAGTAGGAACCCCTCTTCCAGATAACATACGCGAAGAGAATATTCTATTTCAAGAGACGGTGGCCCCGTCTACGGTGAAAAACATCGACATACTTCCTTGAAATGGGGGGAAGATTACCCTAGATATCGGTCTAAAGACGTTTAAACACTCCCCGCGCTAGCCAAGGATTTGCGAGCTGATGGTTTATCTCTGAGTATAATCATATATTACTTTGAGATATATTTGGCCAGCTGGGTTGTTTGATAGTTTTTTTTTCTTACTAGCAACAAATCCTGCGTGCTTGCCTTTCCAAGGCCATGGATCCTACGTTAGACGGGAGATATACAAGCTTCCCTGCGCTTGACTATGGCCAGGAAGAGGTACCAAGCAGCATAGCTATCTCCTGGAACGTTGGAAACTGCCAATTGGCAGTGGATGTGCTTATTCTTTCATGGGCTTCCCTGCTTAAGTCCGTGACTGGCCATGAATGCCCAACGTTTTGTTTGGATGGCCAATCAATAAAGGCAGATCTGGATGCAGGAACCTTCCAAACTGTCCACCTAGATAGATGGGTACAAGGCGAGCGGAGTTATACAGGGATATTTACTACGAATGCAAGATATTATCGTTCTTCCACGTTCTTTATACCCAGATCCCATCAGCTAACTGGGATTTCAGTTATCGTTACCCCCGTCCGGCTGCAATCTGGTAGTGACATACGACCCCAAGCAATCCGGTGGGCGTGTCATATCGACAAGATGCACGAGTACCCGTTATCTAACCCAGATTAGTCGACAACTGACATCAATTATTCGTAAACGTCTCAACTCTAAACTAGAAGATTCGCAATCCGCTGATGACAACCCTGAGCTTTCCATCTTGAATCCGACACCCGAGCTTATTTCCGGACCGCAGCTTCTTCATGATCTTGTCCGATCCGAAGGACATGGAAGTAACTCGGCGATAGACTTCCTCAACGCTGATAAGACAAAGAGCAATCTGTCATTCGAATTGCTTCATCTCCATTCAACTGCGTTGTCCTTACGTCTGGCAGATATTCTGAAATCCCTCCCTGACCCACGCAAGCGAAACCCAGTAATTCCAGTACTTATACCCCAATCCGTCGATCTCTATATAGCCTGGTTGGCTATATTGAAAGTGGGGGCTGCAGTATGCCCACTCAGCCTGGACGCCCCTCCAGAGCGAGTCAACTTTATCGCGAATGATGTTTGCGCAGACATCATAGTTACTACACGACCATTGGCTGGTAGATTGACACATCTTAACAAACCTATCCGTATCATCATATCGGAAGATACTGATATCAACACGGCCGAAATCGAAAAGTTCCAACCTCCTAAAATACTGACCGATGACGTTGCATATCTGGAATACACGTCTGGCTCCACAGGTCTTCCTAAAGGCGTTGCTGTTTCACATCGTGCTGCTACACAATCACTACTCGCGCATGACAAATGGATTCCGCCCTTCAGAAGATTCTTACAGTTTGCCTCCCCATCCTTTGACGTGTCCATATTTGAGATCTTCTTTCCCTGGTTTCGTGGCGCGACGCTTGTTGGTTGCGATCGGAATTTAATGCTAGGCGATCTGCCGCGAATTATAACGGAACTAGATGTGGATGCAGCCGAGCTCACCCCAACCATCGCCGGGGAATTACTCCAGAAAAGATCCGCTGTTCCATGTCTAAAGGTACTATTAACGATCGGAGAGATGCTAACCAGGCATGTGGTTGATGAATTCGGGTCCTCAGCCGATAATGACGGCATTCTTTATGCGATGTATGGCCCAACGGAAGCCGCGATTCATTGCACTCTTGCTCCAAGGATCTTAGCTGAATCGCGGGTTGGAAATATTGGTGTTCCACTCCAGACAGTGTCCTCTTTCATTATTTCCCCGGAGTCTCCTGGTTACCATTCTAGAGATGAACTTCATATTCTTCCGGTTGGCCATATTGGCGAGCTTGCGGTTGGTGGTCCTCAGCTTGCAGAAGGTTATATAAATCGTGATGAGGAAACTAAGAAGGCCTTTTTGGTGACCGAAAAGTATGGGAGGATATACCGCACTGGTGACATGGCCCGTTTGAATCCATCTGGAGAATTGGAGTGCCTAGGAAGAATCACGACCGGCCAAGTGAAACTTAGGGGACAACGCGTTGAGCTTGGAGAAATCGAACGGATCATCTGCAGAGTTCCTGGCATTCGAAGTGTTGTGGTTGGTATATTGGAAAGTATTTTGGTCGCTTTTGTGTCTGTCAACGAGTCCTTTCCAGGGGTAAATGAAATACACCAGATGTGTCGCAAGTGGTTGCCCAAATTTATGGTACCTGGCGATGTCGAACTCCTAGATCACCTCCCCAGGCTTGCGTCGGGGAAAGTCGATAGGACAGCTCTGGAAAGCGACTATTTTGAGCGGAGAAACTCGCAACGCACCAACTCCAAGGTGTTCGATAGTGAAGTTCAGAAAAAAGTAGCGTCATGTGTCGAAGATATTTTAAATTTAAGCATCAGCAAATCAGATAGCCTAGCTCAAGCCGGCCTTGACTCTCTTAAAGCAATTAAACTAACGTCTGTTTTGCGAAATGCCCGCATAAACATCGACGTGTTGGGAGTTCTAGAAGCCGACTCTATTCAAGGGATAGGGGCCCTGTTTCGCGGATCCAATGCTAAATCTCTAGCGACAAGCTCGGGGAAATTCGAGTCAAGTGACTGGAAAGTCGTTATGGATGCAACTTTCGATGACCTCAAGTTAAAGGGATATTTCGCAGATTTTGTGGAAGTGATTCCCTGCAGCCCTGTGCAAATGGCCATTCTCTCCGAAAGCATGCGCGATCCGAAAGCATATATGAATTGGATCGAATTGCAATTCCAAGAAGGCATCCGGATAATTGATATTAAAAACGCCTTCCAGGAGATCGGATTGCAGAACGAGATACTTAGGTCTGGCTTTATCCCCACTGGTTACCCTAGCCATCCCAACGTCCAAGTGATCTGGAATAAATTGGAGGAAGATCAGGTACAGGAAGTATCAGAATTGAGGCACCACTTCACTTTCAACATGGAATCTCCCTTAATGCGTCCATTTCACGTTGATCTCGCAGAGATCGATGGTCAAGTCCGCGCGCTCGTTCATATCCATCATGCCCTGTACGATGGATGGTCCTGGGATCACATTCTCAGTGATATTGGGACCCTTTTATCTTCGCTGACGTTAAAGCCGCGGCCACAATATCGGTTACTTACTGACTACCATTTAAACCATATCAGCGCGGAAGATCGAGAGAATGCCATCAACTACTGGCAAGGGCAAATGGAAAGCATCAAGCCGAGTTCCTGGCCAAATTTCCAGGATACATCCGACATCCCCATCGGCCTTAGAACCGTCGAACGACTCCTAGAGATAAAGGTGAGGGACCTTGACACTGCAGTGCAAAACCTTCGAGTTAGCCGCCAGACAATATTCCAAGCTGCCTTCGGTTATATTCTTAGCGCGTACATCGGGGAGCCTGATATCGTTTTTGGTTCTGTCGCTTCTGGTCGCACGCTTCCTATAGCCGATATTGAAGACATTATTGGGCCTTGTATGGCAACAAACCCTCTAAGGATTAACTTGGACCAGTTGCGCACCGTACGCGACCTCATTGGGGCAATTCACAACCTAAATCGGAATTCCCTGAAACATGGGTTCTTACCGTTGATTGATATTAAACAAGCTGCTGGAATTGACCCTGGCATTGCTTTATTCGATAGTGCATTCGTTTGGCAAGAAACCTTAAGTGGGGGACACCCCAATTCCGAATTGGTTCGGGAAGTTCAAGCCAGGGATTTCTTAGAATTCAACATGACACTTGAACTGGAAGTTAAAGGAGAATATGTGTCTGCGCGGGCCAATTTCCAACAATCGATACTTCCGGACAGCCAGGTTGATATATTTCTTCTCCAGGTGGAGCAGCTTGCATCAATCTTTATCGGCTCTCCGGAGATTCTCTTGCGAGATGTTAACGGCCACCTACCTAGTTCTACTTTATCCATCGAGAACGCTGATTATATGAAACAGACAGACTTGCCAGGCCTAGCAGATGGGGTAGAAGGATTGGCGAAGTCGGAACCAGAAAGAGTGGCAATCGAATTCCTGGACGCGTTTGACCCCTCTTTGGGCACAACAAGCATAACGAGACTGACCTTTGGTGGCATGGATGTTCGCTCGAACCAACTGGCAAATTACCTACTATCCTGTGGACTGTTACCGAATAATCTCGTTTCTATATTCCTGGAAAAATCCATCGACCTTTATATTTCCATCCTAGCCGTTATCAAAGCCGGTTGTGGTTACGTTCCAATAACTGCACAGACGCCAGTGAACCGCGTTAACACAATTATAGAAGAGGCAAAATGTTCGATTTGCATAACTGATTCACCTTTGTCACTCAAATTAGGAGAACGGCAGGACACAAAACTCATCGCTATCGATTCCATCAGACTTGATGACTTTCCAGCTACGCGCCCCGAAGTGCCCGTTTCAGATTCGTCAGTGGCCTATTGTACTTTTACCTCAGGGAGCACAGGAAAGCCGAAGGGGGTCCTTATTACGCATCGTAATTTGCAAAGCAATATAGCTATGCTATCAGAAATATACCCAAACCCACCCGGATCGAAATTACTCCAATCATGCTCCCACGCTTTTGATGGTTAGTGACTGGTCGATGCGAAATTTCTACCTACCAATCTATCCGTGCTGACTAGTCATAGTTTCTGTGTTTGAGATATTTTATTCGTTGACCAGGGGCTTGACTTTGTGCTCTGCAATCAACGATGTGCTATTCCGAGATATGGAACAGGCCATTCGGGCCATGGATGTTACCCACCTTAGCCTCACCCCAACTGTCGCAGCACTGCTTAACCCTGACAATATTCCAAAAGTCAAATTCTTAGTTACTGCTGGAGAGGCAATTACTGAGAAGGTCTTTAAGTCGTGGGCTAGCCGTGGCGTTTACCAAGGTACATTTATCTTTCCTATTTTTCGTAACTGCTTCGTTCGCATATATTGCGAGTTGCTAATTTTGTATTCTGAACAGGTTACGGCCCGAGTGAGACCACCAACATTTGCACTGTTCGTCCTAATCTCCAGCCAACCGATTTTATAAACAATATTGGACCGCCGTTCAAAAACACCTCCGCCTTCGTGATTTCTGAAGAGAAAGATTTTCAATTGCTCCCTAGAGGTGCTGTTGGTGAATTTTGCTTCGGTGGCGATCAAGTCGTGAGTTATTCTACTTTAATCCGTTTCATTATGCTTGCTCACAGTCGAACAGGGGTCCGGGTATCTTAATATGCCAGATCTCACAAGGAGTAAATTTATTGAACATCCTCAATACGGAAAAGTATACAGATCTGGTGATTTTGGACGCATGCTTCCTGACGGATCACTATCATTTACAGGCCGCAGAGACGATCAAGTTAAGTTACGGGGTCAACGCATCGAGTTGGGTGAAATTAATCGTGTCCTGTTAGAGGATCGGGAAGTTGACGACTGCACAACATTCATTATTGCGGATACTCTAAATCAACAGCAGCAGTTAATCTGCTTCTGGGTGCCGGCAGCGCACCCTGGCGAGAAGTGTGCAGCTCTCAAGGATCGGTCTAAAATTCTCAAACTATTTGATCACATTAGTACCAGACTTCCAGAGTACATGATTCCGTCCATGCTCATCCCGATCCGAGCTGTACCGATGACGACGTCTGGAAAAATTGATAAAACAGAGCTTCTAAAGCATTTCCGGACATTAGATCCAGAGACCTTACACTTGTCCTCCTCCGTGACAGAAGCCTTCAGTGATAAACGCAAATTCTCAGACGCCGAGACAAGAATCGCGGAAGCTGTGGCTAAAGTTACTTTGACACCACAGACAGATATCGCCCTTCACACTTCGTTCTACAGCCTAGGCTTAAATTCAATCTCAGCAATATCTCTGTCAAAACATCTTCAACTAAGTGGCTTGGGACGGATAGATGTTTCGGTAATTATGAGATATAACACCGTGTATCGCCTGTCCAGGAGTATTGGGGAGAGCGTTCAGCTAGCCAAGAAAAAAAGCTTGCCAAATGTTCGGGCATTATTCTCTGACGTATTTGTGGGTCAAATTAGAAAGAAGGTCGAAAGTTTCGGCTGCCAGATTCGAAAGATATTGCCGTGCACACCCTTACAAGAAGCGATGCTCATGCAAACAAGCAGTGAAAACTCCACGGCTTACTATAATCATCTCCTTTTCGAGGTTAAGGATGTTAAAAAATTAAGGGATGCGTGGGACTCGATGGTCCGGAGGCACGACATTCTTCGCTCCTATTTCGCTTCCACAGACCATTCTCGGTTTACTTTTGCGCAGATTGTTTTGGATTCGATAGATCCGCCCTGGAATGAAATCAGCACGAAAATTAAGGGACTCGATGACCAAATCGAAGAGCAAAAACGTAGACTCATACAAGGCGAAGGAAATATCCTGCCATATTCATTGACGGTGCTTCGAATCGCTGAAAGCGGAAACTACCTATTTCTGTTCCTAATACACCATGCGCTATACGACGGCGAAGCTATGGCGCAGCTTCTGGAACAAATCGAGCTCGTTATGTCTGGGGCTAGCTTGCCCTCCATCGTTCCTTTTGATCTATATCTTGAGCAGATGGTAGGAATGGATATAGAAGAAACTGACCGATTCTGGCGGCCACTTCTCTCGAATTTTTCTCCGTCTCACCTCCTTGATCCACGCCATCGCCCAACTCGCAGTAGGTCAAGGGTATTTCGCACGGTCGAGAGTAATTTTGATACCCCTCTTAATAAAGTTATGGAAATTTGCAGAGGAGTCTCGGTAACTCTTCTCACTGCCGTTCAAGCGGCATGGTCGAAACTGCTATTATCATATACCCAAAAGCCTGATATCTGTTTTGGAAACGTGTTTAGTTGCCGGAGCATCCCTGTGGATGGGGCGGAGCGCATCGTCGGCCCGTGCTTCAATACACTTCCCATACGAATTAAAGTGAACTCGAATACAGTGAACGTAGATCTTGCTAGGAATCTGCAACAATATAATGCATCGGTTATACCCTATCAATTAACATCTCTTCGCCGCCTACAATCAACATTCAGTCACAACAATTCTCAACTGTTCGATACGATAGTTCTTTTACAAAAGAGCCCTCGCCCTTTGAATGATAAAATATGGAAACTGGTTGAAGAAAAGGGAGACATGGACTTCCCCCTTGTCTGTGAAATTGTTCCTAATAACGAACTTGACACTTTGAGGATAATTCTTTATTACGATGACGCCCAATTCTGTTTAGAAGATATGAATGTTATCCTTCGCGGTTTCACAGCAGCCCTTCAAAATATGCTCCTCTACCCGTCAGGTAGAGCTCTGGATTCAAGTATTCTTCGTCCTGGCCTTCCGTCCTTCGTACATGAATTACGCCAACGCCTAACACGGGCCGAAAAAGAGATTGAGAGGCCAGGCTCTGTCGAGGATGAGGAACACCGTTTAAGCTATGATGCAGAGTCTCCCCAGATCCGACAAGTCCAGGAGGTGCTATCGAGTTTGTCGAATATCGAACACAAACACATTAAACACCACACCACCATATTCCAATTGGGACTCGATAGTATAAATGCTGTGCAGATATCTGCTCGATTGAAAGTTCTTGGATATGATATAACTGTGAACGACGTTCTTGAGGTGATTTATTTTCAATCTCATCTCTCTTTCCCTCGACCATTTTACTAACGGGATGTTAGAATCCTTCCGTGGGCGAGCTTGCTTCCCTTTTTGCACGACAGAAGGATATTAGCGATGATAATCTTCTATCATTTGACTTCAAGTCTTTTCAAACTCGCCATTGGTCGACTGTTTCCCAGCAAATAGGCGTACCAGAAAAATGCGTAGAGTCAATTCGTCCATGTACTCCTGTACAATCCGGAATGTTGGCTCTGTTTATACAGTCCGAGGGCGACCTGTATTTTAATCATTTAATCCTGGAATCAACCATTCCCATTGATTCACAGACGCTCAAGGCAGCATGGACTACGTTAACAGAGATTCATGAAATACTTAGGGCAGGTTTTACTCACGTTAATGATGAAGAGGTTCCCTTCGCAATGATCACTTACCGAAGCGGGGCATTTGAGCTTCCATGGACTGAAGTAGAGGACCTCACGGTTAAGGGGCGTCAAAAATCGTCGGACAGAGAGCGAATCTTGAAGAATGCATTCTCACATCTTCATCGGCCGCCGTGGCATGTATCGGTACAACAATGTCAATTGAATGTATTATTACAGTTCTCGGCTCTTCACTCCTTGTACGATGGCCAGTCCCTAAATTTGCTTGTTTCGGATCTTTCCAAATTACTCAAGGGGGAGCTACTAGCTCCAGTGATTCCGATTTTACCAGTTCAGGATTATATTATTTCTGCAAGTAACCAGGCCCATAAAGACTTGGAATGTGAAACCTTCTGGAAAGAATTTGGCAAGGACCTCTGTATCACAAAGTTCCCTGACTTAAACCCACTGCATGAAGAAAAGGAGGTGCATGTGTTGGTTAAGCCGTGCTCGAAAACCCTCCAGTCCTTACAAGAGGGTTGCAGAGCTGCTGGTGTCACTCTTCAAGCTGCTGGACAAGCTGCTTGGGCTCGAATATTGGCATCCTACACTGGGGAGAGCAGAGTTACGTTTGGCCTTGTGTTATCTGGACGAAATACCTCCGAAGAAGCCCAGAGAGCTGTGTTTCCGTGCCTAACAACCGTTCCATCATCGTACAATATCGATGGTACTAATAGAGACCTACTAGAGCGTGTGATGGAGCTGGATGCATCATTGGTAAAATATCAGTTTACCCCATTGTCAAAGATTTACCAGTTGGTAGGATCTGGATCATCGCTCTTCGATTCGATATTTGTGTTTCAAAAATACTCGTCGACAGCTGAGAACAATATCTGGAAAATTTACGATGAAGATGCCAGAACTAATGTAAGAATGTCTACTCCTGTCCTATCAACAGGCTACAATTTTTGAAGCTAACGTGACGCTCAGTACCCAATCTCAGTCGAACTAATACTTAGAGGTGGGAGGCTTGAATTTCAGCTCACATTTGAGACCGATATTTTACCAGAACGTCAAGCTGAAATTCTCTTGAGACAGCTTGATTGTCTTTTGATTCATACTCTTTTCTCTCTCGATTCAGCCTGTACTCACCTTCCAAGCGGTGAGAGCAAGGATCTCCTATCAGCCATCGCAGCGAAGGAGTCCAGAATTCCGTCCCCCATTAAGCTGGTGCATCAATTTGTTGAAGTACAAGCTCTAGAATCTCCTTCAAAAATAGCTCTTGAGTTCGCATCCAAAATTCGTGGGACGAAAGGACTTGTCAAGCGAATATGGACATACAAGGAGTTCAACGACATCAGCAATCGATACGCTAGGTTACTACAAAGGAACGGCGCGTCCGCAGGAAATTTCATCGGGATTTGTTTCGATAAATGCCCCGAGGCATATTTTGCGATATTGGCCATACTGAAAATTGGCTGCGCGTATGTTGCTCTCGATCCTGGGGCTCCAGAGGCGCGGAAAAAGTTCATTTTGGACGATTCAGGCGCAAAACTATTACTTTCCACGACAGAGAAGGAAAATGAACTGAAAGGTTTACCTGTTTTATTTTTGGATCGCCTGGGGATATTGGACGGGATTCGATCTCAGCCTCCAGTTTTAGAAGAGGAGATACAAGCAGAGGACTGCTGCTACTGCCTATACACGTCCGGAACGACGGGCACTCCGAAGGGTTGCGAAATAACGCATGACAACGTTATACAGGCAATGCTCGCTTTCCAAAGACTATTCGACGGCCACTGGGATGAGACATCTCGGTGGTTGCAATTTGCAGCGTTCCATTTTGATGTCAGCGTTTTAGAACAGTACTGGAGTTGGAGCGTTGGAATATGCGTAACATCATGTCCCAGAGACACTTTGTTTGCAGACATGGCCGGCACTATTCGGGAACTTGAGATCACGCATATTGACTTGACACCCAGTTTGGCACGCTTGCTTGACCCAGACGAGGTTCCCTCACTCCGTCGGGGCGTTTTTATCACTGGCGGAGAGCAGCTTAAACAAGAAATTCTCGAAGCTTGGGGTGAATACGGTGTGATATACAATGGATATGGGCCAACGGAGGTAACTATCGGCTGCACGATGCTCCCTCGAGTGCCGCAAAATGGCAAGCCGTCAAATATTGGTCCACAATTCGACAATGTCGGCAGCATTGTGTGCAAGCCAGGAACCACGATACCAGTTCTACGGGGCGGAGTAGGGGAGCTCTGCGTATCAGGAGGCCTTGTTGGGCGAGGCTACCTTAACCGACCTCAACTCACGCAAGAAAAGTTTCAATATTTGAGAGCATTGGGCGAGCGGATTTATCGCACTGGAGACCTAGTGCGCCTTCTCTTTGATGGCAGCTTTTGCTTTCTTGGGCGAATTGATGACCAGGTCAAACTCCGTGGCCAACGGCTTGAAATTAGGGAGATTAACCAAGTTATTTCCAGTGCTGCAGAGGAAGTGGAGGAAGTCGTTACAATGGTTCTAAAACACCCAAGTCAGTCTAGAGAGCAGCTTGTGTCATTCTTCACCACAAATACGTCGAGAGGGCCAGATAAATTGACCGCACGAATCGACTTCGATCCTCTAATGAATAAAATTCTATCGGTAGTCAATCAAGTATGCCATAAAATGCTCCCAGGTTATATGGTTCCGACGCATATTCTTCCTGTTACCGCTTTCCCCTTAAATGCAAATAATAAAATAGACCAGAGACATCTTAAAGGAATCTATGAGGATATGACATTGGAGGAGATGCAACACCTATCTTCGCAGACTCGAAACCATTCCCAGACACTCTCGAAGGACGTATATACAATAATGGGTCTGATATCTAAAATTACTGGAATAGAGATCTCCGGGATCTCACCGTGGTCAAGCATATTTGAACTTGGATTAGATTCCATTTCCGCCATCTCATTTTCCAGACTTTTGAGAGATTCGGGATTTAAGGAAGCTCAACCGTCTTTGTTAATGAAAAGTTAGTATCTTTGCAACAGCCATGTATACTCCTATTAATTTTGCTCTTAATACTAACCTTAAACAGATTCTACGATCGTGGCACTCACTGATGCATTGAAACGAACCACGGCCGGTGACATTACCAAAAAGGCGTTGTATCGAAAAACTAGACAACGGATTACAGCATTCGCCCATAGGAATCTTGCGCTAGTTGCCCGCGAACTGGGGATTCCATTAGCATCCATCGAAGGAGTGGCTCCTTGTACGCCGCTACAAGAGGGTATGATATATCGATTTATAGAAACCCAGAGGCCGGTCTACTTTACAAACTTCAATTTCGAATTGGCGCCGGCCGTTGAGGTTGATCGCCTCAAACATGCGTGGCTTAAAGCTCAACGTACTGTACAAATACTCCGAACGAAGTTTGCATTAACGGCTGGCCACTATTCCCAGGCTGTTCTCAAAGAAGATGATTTTCCGTGGTTTGAATTAACCGCTGTCGATGATATTGAAGTTGAAAAAGTTGCCAACGGCCGATACAAGGAATGGCGCGATCAGCCCGCAAACCTCACTGGGAGAGTTTGGGAAGCTGGTGTCATCATAGGGCCAGGGAGGAGGTGGATGTCGTTGAACATTTTCCATGGATTATACGATGGGAACTCTTTGCCCCTTCTATTAAATATCGTATCACAAGCATATGATGACCAAACGAGCGCTCCAGAGACGCCACCATATCTTGAATGCCTGGCTCAGGGCCCGTTATGCAAGCTACCAGAAGCAAAAGAGTTTTGGCTTCAACATCTTAAGGGTCCTCCAAAACCCCTACTATTTATAAGCGGCACACATGGAGATGGCCCATTGGTTGCAACACTAGAAATCGGAGGATTAACCCAACTTGAGACTTTAAGACGAAAGCTCGATGTACTAGAGCAATCCGTATTCTTAGCTTGCTGGCTTCGCGTCCTTGAAGCCCATCTCAAGCTCATTCCGACAGTGGGCGTCATTGTGTCAGGCAGGGCGCTCGATTTTAAAGAAACCCAGGATATCATTGGACCACTGTTCAATACCCTTCCCTGTAATATACCATGTTCCAATATCTCCTCCATGGCTGATTTGGTGAAATCATGCCATGAATATTATGTCTCCACGCTCCAATATCAACATACTTCGATCAGAGATATTATGAAATGGATGCAGCGAAAATCTGGAACACCCCTCTTCGACAATCTTTTTGTGTTTCAACGGGAACCCGCCGATAAAGGTGGCTCGGCACACTCACTGTGGTCATCGATAACTTCGCAGGCTGAACCTGACTATCCAGTGGCTCTTGAGGTGCAACGGAACCAGAATGGCTCTCTGACGGTAACTCTTGTCACACAAACTGATATTCTTACGCCTGAAACTACACAACAGTTAACGTTGCAATTCCGTGACATACTAGCTAACTTCCTAGATAATCCGTCCAGCAAGCTCCAGCTTGCGGCACATGAATCGAGGGACTCCAAAATGGTAACTCGTTCTGGTGCTGACAATACTGAACCTCCTATCAACGAGTCCCTCTCCAGTGGCTCGTTCCATCCTTTTGAGTGGACGGCTATGGCATCTCGGCTTCGTGAAGAGATTGCCTCTCTTGCCAATGTTGAAGCCCTCACAATTCAGGAATCCACTTCGATTTTCGAAGTTGGTTTAGATAGTATTGACGCCATACAACTGTCTTCCCGCCTGGCAAACGCTGGCATCAGAGTAACAGTTACTGCGATTATGCGTGGCCAAACCATTAAGAGCATTGTGCGTAACATGGAATTAGACGAGCTGAACGGAGTGGTCAAACCACAGACGTCGATAGAAGCTCTGGAACTCGAACTTTGGAATTACTTTGAAAATGACGGATATGATCTAACTGGAATCGAACACATCTGGCCAGCTACTCCTCTTCAAGAAGCGATGGTCGCTGAAATGGTCTCCTCTAGCTTCAATCGCTACTTTAATCATGACATACTCGAGATTAAGGACGATGTGGACATCGATAAGCTCAAAGGGGCCTGGCAGCAGGTTGTTGATGCCAATGCTATCTTTCGAACCTCGTTCATTGAGGTCTCTGACCATAGCTTCCCATCTACCTACGCGCAATTTGTCTATGCTCCTGGGGTACCAATTGACTGGAGAGTGATCAACACGAACGGTAGATCCATTGATACTATATTAAAAGACGAGAAGCAAAAAGCGGCTGCTACCTTTGGCACGAGACAGCCGCTATTCAAGATCCAACTATTAGTCTCGGAAATCTCAGGACGAGAAAGGCGCTTGATCCTTTCAATGCCCCATGCGATGTACGATGGCTGGTCATTAGATCTTCTCAATGAGGATATAGCGACTTGTTACTCTGGTCGACCCCTCAATATCAGAGGATCGTGTGACAAAGCCCTAGGCCACATTCTGAACTCGACTAGTGAACTGGGCTTGCAATTCTGGAGAGGAGCTCTCAGTGGAGCTTGTCTGACTGCATTCCCGAAGCAGATAGATGCGGGAGGTGATTATTCAAAGGTTCATCGCATGGAGAAGGTTCTAGATATTCCTCGCGTAGAAGTCAGTTCTTTTTGCAAAAGCCAGGGTGTCACCCTTCAAAATCTCGGGTTAACCTGCTGGGCGCTCGTTCTCGCTGGCTATTTGGGAAGGCTCGATGTCGTTTTCGGTACTATGTTAGCGGGAAGAGATATCCCAGATGCGAATGCGGAACAAATAATGTTCCCGCTGATGAATTCAGTGGCTGTCCGCATTATCTTGCACGGGAGCCGGGCAGACATGCTAAAATATGCCCAGGAAACAATGGGCCCTATTTCTGAGCATCAGCACATCCCACTTCGAATTGCCAAGCAAGTGTCGGGCTTCGGGGGGAAGAATTTGTTTGATACCATTTTCATTTTTCAGAAGAGACCGCCTCGAGACAGAAGTTTGCAAGAGCCACTATATGAGTCCGTTGGTGGCTTCTCTGATGTTGAGTACCCAGTGTGTGTTGAAATGGAAGCACTTGATAATTCCATAGCGTGGCGAGTTGCTTGTAAGGACACGGTGCTAGGGGAGCCAGATGTATTCAGGCTTCTAGACAGGGTCAACTTTGTATTCGACAACATTATCAGGCAGCCTGATAGTGAGACAATCGACTTCAACGACGATGGCATATCGATCTGCCAATGTCCTGTATTCCAAGAGCAGGATAACGATGAAGACAACAGGCCTCTTGACGATGCTGCGCGAACAGACGTGCCATTTTCTCCGCTAGAAAATGAGATTAGAGCTGTCTTGTCTTCTTTTTCTAGTGTCCCGGCAGAAGAAATTGGCAGAGATACAACGCTTTTCCATATTGGCTTGGACAGTATCAGTGCCATTAAAGTGGCAGCCCTGTTGAAAAAGAAAGGCATCATACTTTCCGTAAGCGATATGCTGAGAGCTGGTACCGTTCCTAACATGGCTCAATTCGCAATGTCAAAGCAAGACGAAGCCCTCATGCAAGACCACGCCAAAATACTAGCGAAGTTATTGGAAGAAGTGGATACGAAAACACTTCTACACTCACATGGGATTAATGCACAGGATATCGAGAAAGTTATTCCCGCCACCTCTGGACAGATATATATGCTGAACGTCTATGAGAATTCTAATAGGCAACTTTTCTATCCCTGCTTCTTCTACCAGGTAGAAAATGTGGCTGTATCAAAGGAAACCATCTCAGCAGCCTGGACGTCTTTAATTAGCGAACTTCCAATCTTGCGCACGCAATTTATAGCAACAGGGGAACGGACTCTGCCCTATATCCAGGTGGTTCATAAGCATGTGGACAACACCATCATATGGCAGCAAGATCTGAAAGCCCAAAACAGTGCTATCATGGAAGCACGACCTGGCCAACGAGTACCAGTGACATTACATGCCTCACAGCAACTAGGTAAAACGATATTGATGCTTCATATCCATCATGCCCTGTACGATGCTGTTAGTCTACCTCGAATGATGAATATGCTTGCAGAACTCTGCGCCAGCCCGAAACACAGAGCCAAACCCCGGATTGCTTCCAAAGTGGACATTTCAGAGCTAGTCATCCACCAGGATATAAACTCCAGCCCACATGAACGACAAAGCTTTTGGACGAACTACCTTGCCCCTTTCGTCAATTCCGAACAGCAAAAACAAAAAGACCCGCCCTCTCCCAAAATCAAGCACTCGATCAACGTAGATATGGTGCAAACCTACCGCCAATCACTTGTGAAAGACATTGACAAACTAGAGAAACTCGGACGGTTGTACGGCGTCAATGTGCAGACCATATTTTTGGCAATTTATGCCAAAATCCACTGGTCAAAAATAAAGAATAGAGTTGATACTGGGAACGCAGACGGCCCCAGCAACCTCATCATCGGCATCTACCTCGCAAACCGCTCCCACTCCCTGGACGGCCTACCCGAACTAATCGCACCTACCCTAAACATAGTTCCCCTGCGCATTGCCCTCCAGCAAGATGCAAATGGCCAACAACAGTCCATCTTTGACCTCGCACGAAGGATCCAGGGGGACCTGCATGAAGTAAGCCGCGTGGAGCATTCGTCCGTGTCCTTGATTAATATTGCGGACTGGACTGGGGTGAAGCTGGATGCCTTTGTGAATTTTATTAAGTTGCCGGATACAATGAACGGAGTTGATGGAGGTGATGGCGGTGGTTCTGCAGAGCTTGCAGCAGAGGAGGTAGTTCGGATTGTTCCGTTGGAAGAAAGGGGGGCAGTTAACGTTGACTCCAACAGCGGTGCTAATACCATACTGAATAATGGCCTTGGAGAAAGATCGGATTCCAACCGAACAGTACCGGAATCAGCCTCGAATGACACATATGCAGATATTTTTATGGTAAGCCCCCCAAAACCCAGGGCAAAATTACCTCGTCGTGAAAAAAAAGACGGGTGTTTCCTATCTATTTTTAGGAGATTTGTCTTTGTTAACCATACATACGCTTTACCGCAGCCCGGGATTGACGTGGAAGCCGCAATACGAGATAACGGGCTCGATGTGGGGATATTTAGCCGCGACGGCCGGATCTGCGAGACTGAAGCTGACTCCATACTTGATGAGCTACGATGCGATATAGTTGATATCATGCTGGTTGAGGAAAAGGGCCATGCGATGGCGAATTAAATTCTGTAAATTCTGGGACAGTTAATTTCCATTATTATTTTCTATGCTATTGTTTTGTATTTACTTTTGATGTTTATTGTTATTATTTGTCTCATATTTTGTTTGGTTGAAAGTACAGTAACTACTAGTTTAGAAAAACATGTTCAGCAAAGAAGTTTCGTTACACTTTGTTATTGGTTCTCTTTGATGATGACAATGATGATGGCGTGCCATGCTCCCCCTATACCAATGTTCAATAGCCACAGCAAAATGCATGCACTGCAAGTAAGGCATTCTTCCAGGTATTCCAGTCAAGACTAAATATAGAAATGCGGGTAAGAACCTTCATCTGTAACCATTCCTGCGTGCTTCAAATGCAGCTAATGTAGGGATCAAATGCACCTACCTGCAAGAGCCCACCAGAAGCCTCTGAATTCCTTCTTTTTTTTTTTTTTTTTCTTTTTCTTCATCAACGCTCTGTATCTTCATCAACGCTCTGTGGAACAGAACAGACAAAGCAACTCCCAGGTGTGTGCGCGCGTGTAAGTTACACATTATTGTCATTGTTTTTGGAATAAAGAGAGGTTAAAAAATATTAAAAAAAAAAAAAAAAAAAAAAAAAAAGGGTGGAAATTTGGAAGAATAGACAAGACAGCTAGCTGCACTGTGAGCACTCATTTCGAGCACTCCAGAAACCCACGCAGAGCCAACTAAGTTACTTTTTTAAGTATTTCCTGCATCAGCTAATAATGTACTGTAGCTGCCATGCTGCAAGTAAGCCAAGCTCAGTGTGTGTTCGGTGCCACGCTATTGCTTCTTCTCCTCTTTGCCCAGGTTTTCGGGATAATTGCCGGAGTGTTCATTGATTGATGGCCTTCTACTCTGTCCGTAGAGCGCAAAGGGTCCATACAATGTTGAAGCTGGCGGAAAGTTGTCGGCACCATGGCGTGGCGTGGTGAGCCGCTGTCTGAGAGGAGACAGAGCCAGGGTGTGCAAAAAAAAAAAAAAAACGACCAATGGAAAAAGGGAGGAGTAGTACTGAAGATATTTTGTCCTCCTATATGGGAATTGCGAAGGATACTAGTGTGTCATGCAGGCCCCATCAGGTGTTTTCTGTATGGAGGATTGAGGTATCAGCGGGCACTTGTTTCCAGATAATTTGTCGATTATTACGACAGCTCTGTGCGAGGATGTGGCGTTGCCAGCAAGCCATAGCATAGGAAGGGATGAAGCCCTTTCATCAGTTATTTATTATTGCTCGAAAAAGGACGAGCACCCACCGGGTATACACCAAACCAATAGAATGCAGCACTAATGCCGGTATTGTTGCATATCGAATTGGTTGGATTGCAGACGGGGGGGTTGGGAGAAGGCCACAGCCAGTTAAGAAAGAGAATTGTCTGGAGGTTGTTCTTGTTTCTTATTTTTCTTATTTCTTGTTTCTTGTTTCTTTCTTTCATTCTTCATTCCTCTAGGCCTTTTCACGTATTATATTTATATAATATAAGGGATATTGTATTCCTGTAACTAACTAACTAGCTAGTTAACTAATCAAAGAAAATTTCTAAAGGTATTTATTTCCCCCCCCTGAACCACTGAACCATAAGAGATACAAAGGCGGTACCTCGCACCCCGCGATCATGGCTATCACTTATCGCGTACCCCTCGAGTATCTGCCATTCCCCAAGGCGCCAACCATGGTTCTTTCCGCTCACTAGTCCGGACTGGGGACTGCCAAGCCGAACGCTAGCCGTTCTGGGACATCAACAACAACGCGCCCTCCCAAATCGCGTGGACGGAAAAAGAAAGAACGAGAAATGAAACAACAGAACAACAGCCTTCATCCATTATTCCATTCCTCTTCTCCCTCCCTCATCCCTCATCCCCTTCGACGACGAACAACTGTCATTTTCTCTCTCTCTCTCTCCCTCTCTCCCTCTCTCTATATTCCAAGTCTAAGCACGGGTAGAGTTTACACAAACCCAACAAGAGAAAGAACAAAAAAAAAAAAAAAAAAAAAAAAAAAAAAGAAGACAGGAAGTGTGTGTCAGGCAACATACATATAACATACATAACATACATCATATACATCCACCCGGGTGAGGCTCCACTCCCACTCCCGCCGCCCCGTGTGTTTCTCGCCGCACACGTCGCTGTCCTCGCCTCCTCGCCTCCTCGCCTCCTCGCGCCTTCGCGCCTTCGCGCCTTCGCTCGCGTTCTGTCTGTCGCTTTTCTTCCTCCGCCCTCGACAAACTCCTTCGCCTCTTATCTCGGGTCTATCCATCACCCATCATCGGCCGTCCGTCATCTGTTCCCTCCTCCCTCTATCTATCCTAGGTTTTCTCCATCGATCGTGTCCTCTGACGTTACTCTCCTTTTTGCGCGCGCGCGTCCCTCTCTATCTTATCTTGCTGTGCTGCGATACGCACGCTCACTGCTGTCCAACCACCCTCTTTGCCTTGGACAACCCTCTCGCACAGCTCCTCACGGTTGGTTCCCTTGCCGCTTGCCATACATATATCTATTACTTGTTTTCTTTGCCCCCACCACTCCCTTCCCTTCTGTTCTGCGCCCGCACTCGTCATTCCGCTCTCACAGACGAGGGAATATTCCACTGAGCGCATGAATGGAGGTGGCAACCGATGCGAATTCCTCGCGTCTGTTGTGAACTATCCTTCCTGTTCCAAAATAAATTTCGACAAAAAAGAAAAGAAGCTGAGACACTTGAAACATTCCCGCCTTGTTCTCTTGTTTCATCGATTAACGTTTCTACGTGATTTTGGGGTTATCATTGGCAAATATAATACACGACAATCTCCTTTCTTCGTCGCTCTTCGCTTTTACCACTAACTACATCGCGACATTTACGCATTCTTTTCACGTCACTTTCCCCTCGGTATTTTTATGCGCTTCTTCGGTCTTTTCCAGATATTAAATCGGTAGCCCGTATCCTCGTCTCTACAGTGAGGCATACTTTTGCCACTTACTCTCTGCGCTCCGCGTTTGCGCACACAAATCATATTGAACCGTATCTTCAGGATTCCTTCACTTTCCCAAACTATATCGGGAGTTTTTAGTCCTAGTCCCCGCTGGTCGCAATGGTCGCTTCATTCTCACCGCACCGTGAAGCGGGAGGGACTCTCCATCTACCGTCGCCAAACGGAATTCATCATGTCAACCCCAGTTCTGCCATCAAGCAGCTGCGGCGCTCTCTCTCCAGATCTCCCTCAAAAAGCAGCGATTTCCGACTCCTCTCGCGACCCCATTCTCCATCCAAGAATACACACTACATTTCCTCGCCACTCTCTCCCTCTCGTCGAGTTTCTCAAGGGAATCTGTTCCTAGTGTCAGCCAGTTCTACATCGTCGCCTTTAGCGGTCCCATATCCACCAAGTGCAAGAATGAACAGACCGGGAATTCGTCGAACGACCAGCTTTCAACCCCCCAGATCTCGTACCACACCGTCGAGCCCCGCGAAACGTGTGCTGCTCGACTCTCGCGATAACGGAAATTCGCTTCCACCACCTCTCGTTGGGGAGAAATCTGATGAACCAGTGCCACCTCTACAAGCTTCGTCTACAGAGATCAGTAGTAGTCCTGAGCTTGGCTCCGGTGACAGCAACCTTAACCAGCCTGCAGATAGCTTGTTTCCGCAGATACCTGCTTCAAGAGTTGAAAAACGACGGAGTGGTACATTTAGGCCCTTCCCTTCAACATCCAGTCCACTGAAGCGGAGCGATGTCATTATGAATCTTGATCAAACTCCACTGCGGAGTCCCTCCGCCAAACGACGAAGTCTGCACGGCGCTAACTTCGGCTCAGACTTCAACTTTTTTGAAGTTGATAACAACATAGGAAGCACACCAGATAAACTACCGAAGCAAACTGAAAATGATACTCCCACTTCGGGCTTCGCCCAAATACCCTCTAACTTTTCGGCGATACCGAAACGCTCATCGTCTCTCAGGAAATCAACTCTCCAGCAACGACAATCGGAGCGGTCCCTGTTTTCTCGTACAAGAGCTGGTACTGAGAATGACGCTGAGCCCCCTCCGAGTAGCCCTATGGTTCTACGGAGTCGACAACCGAAGTCCTTTGATGGCCATCTATTTTTCCCGGCTCTTCATGACGGCTCTTCCTCCAATAATAGTATCTTTTCTAATTCTTCCACCTCCCTTTTCTCCACATCACATACGAACAACAAATCAACTCAGACTCCATACGGTGCTCCTCATCCACTATCTAGAACCATTACCCAGTCTTCGTCTGATTCGAGCCTCGTGGACGATTCACCCACCCATGAACCGATCAACAGGTTTGATAAACCAAGACCCATCCTGAATTTCTCCAGGTCGCTTCCCACTGGTTCGACTAGACCAGTTGGGCCCAGTCAGCTACGTCAGGAGAATTCGGACACATCTACAGAATCCTTCGCTACGCCTGAAAATTATAAACTTGTGAAACCCCTGCCAGCTGCGTTTATGTCCACGGGTCTCATCTCCAAAAAGAATCGTAATATGGATGATGTCCATAACGCATCTATCACTAGCAAAAACATGCCCGACACTCCATGTAAACGGCCACTCAATCTATTTCCAGGTGTGCACAAGCCATTACCCCAGGCGGCAGTCGAAAAGGCGAGCTCGAATCGCTCTTCCTCTGGAACCCTTTGGACCCCTTTCAATCAGCAACAATCTACAGTATCTCCTCCCCCCGGCCCCTTTTCCAAAGGCACGGGTATTTTTGGCAATTCCTATGCGAAGTCAGCCATCTCGCGTCGCAGTAGTTTTGTCAGTGCGGATGGAGACGACATCTCCCAGTCTCAATCACCTTCTGGAAAGAATGATACCCAATCAGCCAACGACTCGGAATTACCACCTACCCCGACAAAGCAAACCTTCTTCCCTAGCGGCAGCCACTTCTCTAAATCGCGGCCCCATCGCCCCTCCCATAGCCAAACACCCTCATTTGACTCGCTCTCTGGCCCCTCTGGACCCTGCTGTAAGTTGCCTTCCACTGAATATTCATCACCCAATATGGATGTGGAGAGTGATAGCGACATGGATGACTCCCCATCTGCCGGTTTGACCCATAACTTAAACCAACGCCCCTTCCCCGTTCCGTCTTCTCTTCCCAGATCACGTCTGTTGCAGAATCTTAATTCTCCGTCTCCGCACCCAAAGATCTCATTTCATACTCTGTCTCCTCTCAAATGTTCTCAGTTCGGAAATGCTAAGTTTAGTGCCAACTTAACAGCAAGCCCTCTTGGAAATAAATCATTAAGACGAGACTCCCCTCATACCCCGCAAGAACACATTTTCCCTCCCGACCCAAGTGGCTTATCTATATCAGCCCAAGGCGACCAACGGTCCAACCCACGAGATGATCCATCGGCGCTACCAGCAACGCCAACTGCACCCCGCGAGTATTTCGCGCAGGTGGGGAAAAGGTCAAGTCTTTCTTTGGGTGGTTACAATGCGCCCGATGTAGATCCAAGCCTCACTTCTCGTTTTGAGAAGGTTGAATTGGTGGGAACTGGTGAATTCTCGCAGGTCTATCGCGTCACTGAACCTCAATCAACGACACCATTTGGATCCCCCTTCCATCAGACCTCCTTCTCACAACCCCCCGAAAAGCCAACTAGAACTACAACGTCTCGCGCTGAACGGGTGTGGGCTGTGAAAAAGTCTAACCAGCCGTGCACGGGTCCAAAGGATCGAGAGCGCAGGAACAATGAGGTTGTTGCCTTGAAAGCTTTGGCTAATTGCGACTATATCATTTCCTACGCCGACAGCTGGGAATACAACAACATCCTATATATCCAAACGGAATTTTGCGAAGAAGGGAGCCTGGACTTGTTCCTGTCGCAGATTGGGCTTAAGGCCAGGCTTGATGACTTTAGAATTTGGAAAATACTGCTTGAGTTGTCGTTGGTAAGCAATACACGAACATTAAAAATATCCTCTGTCTTATAGGTCTATATACTAAGTTATATTCAACAGGGCCTGAAACATGTCCACGATTCTGGATTCATTCACCTAGATTTGAAACCGGCAAATATTTTGATATCCTTTGAAGGTGTCCTCAAGATTGCGGATTTTGGAATGGCGAGCCGTTGGCCTGCTGCAGCAGGTATTGAAGGCGAAGGGGACCGTGAATATATCGGCCCTGAAGTCCTTATGGGACGTTACGACAAGCCTGCTGATATATTTGCCCTGGGTTTGATCATGTTTGAAATCGCGGGGAACGTGGAGCTTCCTGACAACGGCGTATCGTGGCAAAAGCTTCGAAACGGCGACATGAGTGATGTTCCTAGTTTAACATGGAGTCTAGAAACTAGCAAAGTCCTCCGCGATGCCTCAGGCAACCCACTCCCTGACAGTAGTTGCTCATTCGAGCAGCTATGTGCATCGAACTCTGACGAACAACAGCACTTTACCGACTCGCACTGCAGCATTGGGTCCGACACCATCAATTGCAATGGCCATAGTCCATTTGATTCATCTCGAAAACAAGCCTCACCGTACGTACGGAGCGGTGAGCTTGCTGAACCACCTGACTTCATGGTTGATGCCACGAATGAACAAGCGCTGGACACCATCGTTCGGTGGATGATATCCCCCGACCCGGCCGATCGGCCCGTTGCGGATCAAATTATCCAGACGTTTGGTGTACAATGGGCGGAGCGGCGGCGGCGAGCTGGAGCTACCATCTATGAAGGGAACTGGGGTCCTGCGGATGAGGTTCTGGCAGAAGATGCGGAGATGATTGACGTTTGATGTTCTACAGATTAAGCAGCGCCCGCAGGAAAGAAAAAGGAAGGAACATATATTATTAATTAACGACTGGTTTCGAGCATATATTTTTTGTTCTTCATATATATATATATTTCTATGGGGGTTTGCATTTTCTTGTTGTTTTCTTGAGAGGTTATGGGCTGGAGTTGGAATCTGGGTTTGCGATGGGTACGAAACAGTCCCTCCTATTTGGCGTTTGGGCTGGAGAAAAACCTTTTTTTGTGTGGTTGTTTTAACCTACAGGGTTTATTCATTTTCATTTTAATATTTTTTATAACTAATCAGGGAGCTACGTGGCTGCTCACCCTGGGGAACCTACAAGTCATTTGTTTGATGATCATTGGGCGGGAGCCGTTGCCATATGCACATTTTTATTTCGAAGAAGGGAAAGTTTGGGGTTGCAAAGGATAGGGTGAGATGGAGATGGGACTAGAATGTTCAATATGGAAAACGGAAAAGGGATCAAGATCCATTGATTGAATTTGTCTGGCTTTTTTTTTTTTTTTTTTTTTTTTTTTTTTTTTTTTTTTTTCCACTGAAAGGAAGAGAAGAGGGAAATTTAGTTATTTTGCTTTGTTTTTGCTTGTCCTCTTGCATTCTGATACTATATCCAATTGACTGTTGTTATGATCATATTGAGTTCATTTTTGTCATTTTTGTTCTTTTGTGTTCACTCCTATGATATTCCGTATAATTTGATACCTTATTCAGAGGCTTTCGAGGTTTGCTTCTGCCCTGTTGTTGTGAATGATTCTTGATATTCTTTTCTGCGCATGTTTCTCATCATTCAGCTTAGTACGGAGTATGTTGTGCCGCTACTGCTACAGTTGTTCCCTCTCATACCTGTCACTTAGTAAATAAATTCATATATTTATTGTAGGCAGAATGGAAAATTTGTAGCTAGATTTTTACCACAAGGTGCATTTCTTCTGATAGATAGACAATGTAGCTTGGCTTTTGGCTTGTAGCAGAGATATTAAAACTTCACACAACTTTCCTTCCCCAAAATGAAATAATAGATACAGATTGCGTCGAGAAACAGTCAACCTACCTACCCTTACTTCAATCCCAAACGGTTCTCTTCTTTCTCTCCGGAGATTTTATATATCACATGACTAACCTTATTATCAGCCTTGGCATTGGGGCGATCGCAGCTCAAAAGCCAAGCTGGTGATAATTTAATATTTCGCATCCAAAACGCGCGGGTTTTACGAAAAAGAAATTAAAAGCCTCAGAATCAAGTACCAGGAGGATAGCACTCACCTCTTGAGTCTTTTTTTGAGCTCCATATTACCCATACTTCATCCGTTTCAGCGACATCAGCACGCTTTACTGAGTTCTATTGTGCGGAAACACAGTACCGACCTCCTGAATAAATACACTTTAAACGGCCTTCTTCGATCTCTTCTTGTTGCGCTGGACGAAACTGAGGGGACAGACGGACATGCTATAGCACTGAAACCCCAAAAATATCCTATATCCCAATCGCGCGCCGGCATCCGTGGACGGGTCCCCCCGTTCAGCCTTCACGGTCCGCTGTGAATTACGAACTACCTCAACAGCTAGCTGCCATACTATAGTTCCCACCCCCGAAAGGACAGGTGGTGAAGAACGACAATCAGCGCCATGGATATCCGGACATATATATCCGACTCCCTCCTACGGCTAACAGGCGCCTCAGATGCGACGGTCATCGATTACATCCTCGCCACCACGGGCTCCGTCAAATCAGCCGGCTCCCTACAAGAGAAACTGGGACCGTTCCTGGACGGGAATGAGAATGAAATCCATTCGTTCTGCGCTGAGCTATGGAGAAGGGTGCGTGGCAGTTCTGGTGCGGAAGGAGATAGTGGTACAAAGGCTAGCAAGGAACAGCTAGCGGACGGGTTGAAGAAGAGGTATAGATTGGTTGAGATGGAGGAAGACGATATGGATGTTAATGCTGGGTTGGCGCCGTTACAGACTACTGAAGTGGGGAAGAAGTCGAGCAGGAGGGCGAAAGAGAACGGAGATCGCGGAAGGAGTCGGGACGGTGATGACGGTGGTGATGATGAGTCGAGGCACAAGCGTGCGCAGCGTGCGTATCGTGGTGTGCGAGGTGAGCGAAAACGGGAGCGGGAAGGCGATCATGATCGCGAAAGTCGGCATCGGTCCAAGAAGGTCCGCAGAAGGAACGACAGGGATTTTGAAGACCGCTGGGGCGATGAAGAAATACCCGAAGACGAAGGTGAGATGTATGATGAGCAACTACAACAAGAAGAGGCCCAACAAGAAGAAAAAGAACCAACATTACGCTCCCAGTCCCCTCGTTCTTCTTCTCCCTCTTCAGATGGAGATCCAGAGACCAGAGCTGAGCGGGCTAGACAGCGCGACCTCAAGGAGCGCGATGAGTTCGCGAAACGCCTCGCGGAAAAGGGACGATTCGAAGTCAAAGAAAATCGTCGAAGATCGATCGTCCACGAAAGACTCGGATGCAGCCCGGCGTCGCGCGCTGGCTGAAGATGCTGCGGCGAGGTCCGCGGCAATGCCAGACTTGCGGCTTCGCTCGCGGCAGGAATATCTTAAGAAACGCGAAGCGGAGCGACTGGCTCTGCTGCGCAAGCAAGTCGCGGAAGAAACTGCCGAGCTTCGCGAGAATCCAAACTTGACACGTCGGGAAAAAGAGGAGTTTAAGAAAAATAGAGAAGTGCTACGGCTGGCGGAGGAGCGATTGCGGATTGACGATTATCGGGATGGCTATGCGTTGCCTGAAGATTACATTACAGAAAAGGGCAAGATTGATCGGAAGCGGAAAGAAGAAGCGCTTTATAAACGTTATGTTGATCGGGATGAGCATGGACATGAGCGGTTCGTTACTGAACATGAGGAGTGGGAGAATGAGCAGACAGCTAAGGCTAGAGCACAAATTCACAAGGCAGAGTTCGCTGATGAAGGGGATTACGAGTATGTGTTTGACGATGCGCAGAAGATAAATTTCATCATGGATTCGAAGTTAGAAGGGGACCGGAAGCCGTTAACCAAGGAGCAGCTGCTCTTCCAGCAGAAGCTGGATGCGGCAGAACAGAAAGCAACGTCCATTGAGGAGACAAGGAAAAGCTTACCTATCTACCGGTTTAGAGAGGAAATTTTACAAGCGGTGGCTGATCACCAGATTATTATCATCGTTGGAGAAACTGGTAGTGGGAAAACTACTCAAATCCCTCAATATTTACACGAAGCGGGGTATACCAATGGGGGGATGAAGATTGGCTGCACGCAGCCTAGACGAGTTGCAGCGATGAGTGTTGCTGCTCGTGTAGCTGAGGAGATGGGCGTTAAGGTTGGGAATGAAGTTGGATATGCTATCCGGTTCGAGGATGCTACCAGTGACAAGACAGTGCTCAAGTATATGACTGATGGTATGCTGCTACGTGAACTGCTTACGGAGCCTGACCTTGGTGCCTATTCTGCACTGATGATCGACGAAGCCCACGAGAGAACTGTATCCACCGATATCGCATGCGGTCTGTTGAAGGATATTGCAAAGGCAAGGCCTGATCTGAAATTGCTTATTTCATCAGCAACGATTGATGCGCAAAAATTCCAGAAATACTTTGATGATGCGCCCATCTTCAATATCCCTGGGCGAAGATATCCCGTGGACATACACTATACATCACAACCGGAGGCAAATTATCTTGCCGCTGCGATCACTACCGTATTCCACATCCACATAAGCCAGGGGGCTGGCGATATTTTGGTCTTTCTTACGGGTCAAGAGGAAATTGAGGCTGCAGAACAAAGTATACAAGAGACAGCTCGGAAGCTAGGTTCCAAGATACCAGAGCTGATAATATGTCCCATCTACGCGAACTTGCCTTCGGAACTTCAAGCCAAGATCTTTGAACCCACCCCTCCCGGAGCGCGAAAGGTGGTTCTTGCTACCAACATTGCAGAAACCAGTTTGACCATTGACGGAATTGTGTATGTGATTGACCCAGGCTTCGTGAAAGAAAACGTATTCAACCCGCGCACTGGAATGGAGAGCCTTGTTGTTACGCCTTGCTCGCGTGCATCTGCTGGCCAGAGAGCAGGGAGAGCAGGCCGTGTCGGTCCAGGCAAATGTTTTCGGCTATATACAAAATGGGCTTTCTACAATGAGCTAGAGGAAAACACCACTCCAGAAATCCAACGGACAAACCTCAACGGAGTCGTCTTGATGTTAAAATCACTCGGGATCGACCAGCTTCTCGATTTCGATTTCATGGACCCACCACCTGCAGAAACGCTTATCCGTGCTCTCGAGCAGTTATACGCGCTCGGAGCGTTAAATGACCATGGCGATTTGACCAAGGTTGGGAGGCAGATGGCCGAGTTCCCCACCGATCCAATGCTTGCCAAGGCTATTCTAGCAGCCGATAAGTATGGATGTGTCGAGGAGGTGCTTTCGATAATCGCCATGCTAGGCGAAGCCAGCTCTCTATTCTTCCGACCCAAAGACAAAAAGATCCATGCCGACAGTGCTCGCGCGCGTTTCACCATTAAAGACGGCGGTGATCACTTCTCACTCCTAAACGTGTGGAACCAATGGGTCGACTCCGACTTCAGCTACGTCTGGGCGCGCGAGAACTTCCTACAACAACGAAGCTTAACGCGTGCCCGTGACGTGCGCGATCAGCTCGCCAAGCTCTGTGATCGGGTTGAGGTAACTATTACCTCTGCGGGGGCCAATGATCTAGTCCCCATCCAAAAGGCTATCACGGCCGGGTTCTTCCCGAACGCGGCGCGTCTACAACGTGGCGGTGATTCATACCGGACGGTCAAGAATGGACAGACTGTGTACCTACACCCGTCCAGCACGCTGTTCGAGGTGAACCCGAAGTGGGTAATATATTACGAGCTGGTCCTGACGAGCAAGGAGTATATGCGTAGTAATATGCCACTGCAACCCGAGTGGCTAGTGGAGGTGGCCCCGCATTATCATAAGAAGAAGGATTTGGAGACGTTGGGGATTGATAAAAAAGTACCGAAGGGGCAGGGGGCGGCGGGGGAGAAGAGTAAGGTGTGAAGATGCAGATTATCATGATGGCGATGGCCGACAACGAAGATAATGCATTTTGGATAACCATTTAGTCGAAGAAATGTATATGTATTCTAGATATATCCACCGCCGTAGACCCCCTTATTCCAGTAGCTTACAGCCAATCATCACATGGAAGTTTCGGCTGACAAAGGAGCCGAGTTCGCCATCTGGACGCCATGTCCAAATAGGCCTAGCTTTCCCGGCGTCCTCGTGCGGGCCAAATCTACCTCGGCTCTCACAGCGCACAGGCGACAAAGCAACGACCGAGATACGTCGGTTCGATTGGCTTACAGTTGAACGTGGTGCCAAAGAAGTTGATCATGGTGCCAATTCTTTATGCACTTTAGTGCTCCGTCTAAAATCCCCCACCCACTACTCCGTACACGCCTACTAATTCCAGTCTAACTGTTTTTCAATCTCTCACTCAATCCTTGTTTATCTTAGTGTAGAGGTGTATATTAGAGAATTAGAATTAGAATAAATAGGAAAGAGCTAGCTAGAGCCTTTGAAAAATATGAAAAATCAATATTATGAGAGGTGTAGGGATGATCTGCTGGATATGTCTAGTCCAAATTGAAATTGGGTTCAAACCACGCCAAACTGTTTTTCCGGCCCGAGTTGGCACCACGATCAACTTCTTTGGCACCACGTCCAACTGTAAGCCCCTCCTGGACCTGGCCATATGTAAACCCCAAAATTCGCCATTGCCAGTCTTATAAAGATAACCGCAAGCGCCCCAGGCGATTCCACTCTTGATCCGTACCAATATCTCAACCCCTAGAAGTTGTGAATAGCTCCCATCCATCCCGCTCCCGCTGTCCCTCTAAGCTCGAACAACCCCCCTGTCACTCTCCATCTTCTGCAGCAATAACCACTGACTGCAAGGAGAGAGCTTATCTACGTGCCTCTTTTTTGAAAATAAAAATAAAAATCTCCGAACCCCGAATCCACACCAATACAATGTCGAAATCATTCACAGCTGCTGAGGTCGCTCAGCACAACAAGGCCGAGAACGGCATGTATATCATCATCGACTCAGACGTCTACGACATCACCGATTTCCTAGACGAGCATCCCGGCGGCTCGAAGATTCTGAAGCGCGTTGCGGGCAAGGATGCTTCGAAGCAGTTCTGGAAGGTTCGTTAGGGGAAATATCTCCATAATCTATCTATAGTTGTTACCTTATAATCCATGCATTGTGCTGCTTCTTATATGCATAAAAAATTACCATCTTTGCTAACTTCTGCGCCTATCATCAAAAAACAGTATCACAACGCGGGCGTCCTGACGAAGTACGGCGGCAAGCTGAAGATTGGCGAAGTCAAGGAGGCTGCGAAGCTATAAAATGGATATAGACACGTTATTTTCTTTTCGCTCTCTCCCAAAATCCTTTCCCATCGGCCGCCTATTAGTGACATCATATGTATAAATCTGGATACCGAATTCAATTCAAAACCTAACATCTCTTTTCCTCGTTTCCAGCTCTGTCTTTTTCCATGTTCGTTTTTCTCATTGCGAATTCTCCTACAGATTTTTTTCTTTTTTAAGAAACATATACAAGCCAGCTCGATGGCAGTGGTGGGGTTCCGGGGATGGTTCTCTACCTGGGACTGTTTTCGTGAGCGGAAAATTCAAAAAGAAGACGAGAGAAGGATAGAATATGTTTATTTGTATTTTAAAAAATTCTCGGGACATCCTTTTTTGTTTCACTAGGTTACATCTCTCCTTACCTTTCTTCGGCCTTTTACATACGTTCAATCTAGACCTCTTTTTATCTGTTTGCGCCTTATATGGGTTCTCGTTCTCACCTGTTGTCTTTGCTTCTTAAAAATGTCTTGAAGGTTTCAGACCAGATTACTTTTGTGGCCGGGTCACAAACCCTATACAAGCCCGTACGGTGGAGTTTCCGGATGGTGGTGATGAAAAATGGGGAGGAGGCGGAGGTGGGAACAATTGAAGGCGGAGAAGTAGTCAGGGGCGGGGCGGGGCGGGGCGGGATGGGATGTCCCTCACTGATCTTCGTTGATGCTGGATTGATATTATTCTCAGCTCCGTCAAATTAGTTTTCTTTCCATACATCTCCGGTTTGGATCGTTTAAAAAAGTGACCCAAATTGCTCGTTCAAAAAGCCAATCCCTATTACAGTTAGTAGTACTACTACTTCAAGAGAGACACATCGAATGAAGAGAAGTGTCTGTTTTCCCCCTTCCGCCCTTCTCTTCATGTTTGATATTCTCTTCTTCAGCTTGTGACTGGATATGTATGACTCAAGAAATAATAGAAGCGCCGGCGGAATTGCGAACCCCGGGGGTGTCGGAGACCTGAACCAGCGCGCGGGGAGCAGAACGGGCTAGATATACGAGTAGCCTGGCTCCGCTGTTAAGCTGGCTAAATTATTGGCTATATAATCAGGCAATCAGGCAACCCTCCGCTATCTTCGTTTCAGCGCTGTGAAGGGCGGACGGATTTCAGGATTCTCAATGGATATTCAATGATACAGCCTGGCTGAGTTCAGTAGCTTCATATCAATAGGTAGGAGGAGGTATTATTTAGGCCTCCGACAAACAAGGTGGCTGCTACAAACGCTTGGAAACCACCGTGCATAACGCTCTTAAAAGCTGTCAATGAGAGCGAGCATGAAAATTTCGCGAATTTCTCGAATCGACTCTTCTCGACTCCTCTCGCCAACCATTATACAAGTCCAAAATCGCCCCATCCATACGTACCCTCCTCAAAGATCTCAATCAGAAAAGCAATGGAGTCACAACAACAACCACTCAAAGCTGGCCCATCCAACTACGCCATCCGAGCTCAACACACCCCAACGACCATCACAATCTACCATGCATACTCACCGTCAATCGCCAACGCAGCAGTGGCCGCCGGGAAATTTGTGGCCCCCTTCAAGCGCGGGCGCATGACCTGGATCAAGCCCTCATTCCTCTGGATGGCCTACCGCTACGGCTGGGCGACAAAGAAAGACCAGAAGCGGGTGCTGGCTCTAGAAGTCACACGCGAAGGGTTCCATTGGGCACTGGCGCATGCGTGCCCCAGCCACCCGTCTCCGCACCTGTACGCGGACCAGGCGACGTGGGAGAAGCGCAAGGAGGAGAGCCCCGTGCGCGTGCAGTGGGATCCTGAGAGGGATTTCGAGTTCCGCGCGCTT
This sequence comes from Blastomyces gilchristii SLH14081, assembly GCF_000003855.2. Taxonomy (NCBI): domain Eukaryota; kingdom Fungi; phylum Ascomycota; class Eurotiomycetes; order Onygenales; family Ajellomycetaceae; genus Blastomyces; species Blastomyces gilchristii. The sequence goes on along the minus strand of NW_003101660.1, from coordinate 687,900 downwards.
GAGTATCGGTCGCTGCAGGTTGGGTTGAAAGGGGAGGCGGTGGATCGTATGTGGATGAGTGGATTGTGGGGATCAGGGATGTTACGGGGCTGATGCGGGAGGTGGGGAGGTTGGCAGGCGAGGGGAGACTGGATGAGGCGAGGGAAATGATGCCGGTGGAGGAGGAGTATGTTTTACCGGCGGATGTGGCAAGGGTTATTGGTGCGGATGAAAGGGGGGGGGGAAGGCTGGGGGGGGGGAGATATGAGGGATAGGATATCAGGCCAAAGGGGATAGAATAGATCTGAATTGAGCAGAAGCATTGCATATTCTCTCCTTGTGAAGAAATTATTGAAAACCTTGGATCTATCTGTAGTCTGCCCGTACATGTATGCTATGTACATGTACAGTACATGTCCCTTTGTATCAACCAAACAAAAAATGTAGCTGTTGTCCGCACTAAACCGGTTCCTGCATGAATTCCGCAGCGCTAGTATATAAATTGATATGTTGAACAAGAAAATCAATACGAAGAGTAGTTAATCAGACAATCAATCAATCAATGAATGAAATATCCTTGCTTGCTGCAATTGGAATCCTGTTCTGTTCTCTTTTGCTCAGTCCAGTTCCCTGCTTTGTTAGTTAACTAGTTACTTATTAGTTATAACTAACTACTCCGTACTGCTTGCATGCAATTTATGATGGTGGTGGGATTAATTGAAATTCCATGCAACAAATAAAAGCCAATAAATAAGAAATAACGCAACACAAATAGGATGTACTGTACAATAACTAATCTAAATCAGGAGTCAGGCATATCGAAATGAAACACATACATTAAATAAATGAAAACAGATGCCCAGTCCAACCCCCAACTTCCGCTCTTTTTTACCAGTCCCCAATATCAGTCCGCCATCTATCTAATAGATTACACCAAACCCAGCAGCTATCGACCACCTTTCCAAAGATCTGCTCTTAAGGGGGTATATGTATATAGCTACAAGAAGACGAACCAACTACGAGCCGAGCTTGTGTCACTTGAGCGAACAGAATATATAATATCAATATATCTATCTATCTATCCACACACGGCACTGCGCCTCCTTGTACTGTGCGACCGGCTCCCTGCACAACTAGTTTCGCTCTGAACGGGTAGTAGTAGATGATGGTGATGATGGTGATGATGGCGATGATCGAAACTCTGACAAACGGAATCGAAAGGCGGCTGGTCTGGCTGGCTGCGTGCTGGGCCGAACCAGCCGTATGCCGTGTGCTGTATGCTGTATGCCGTGTGATGTATGCTTTCTGTTCTTGTCCTGTCGTACACGAGCACAAGGGGATATTGAAATATTGAAATATTTTTTGCTACGGTGAGTTTTAAGATGATGATGATGACAAACGCCGAAGGAAACTTTTATCTACTAAACTAACTGACGGAAGAACTTAAAACGGGGGGGAAGGTGGGGTGTGTTCCCTCTTCTTTCTCTAAAGTATCAGGATTTTCTTTCATAAATTTTGTTTTGTTTTTGTTTCCTTTTTTTATCCATCCAACTTTCTATCTGAATGAACCTCGACCTTTTTCATGCTCGATGAAGGTCAGAGATGTATGCGGAGGGAGAAGGACGCAGTGGGACAGAGCCAGAGTCACCTATTATCTATCCTATTACCTCCCCCCTCCCCCCCCCCCACCTACCGCCCCTCTTGCCTTGGTCGTTTAATCCAAACAGAAAAGCAAAAGCGGAATCAATCAATCAATTTACTTCGATCGATCTCCGAGTTCCAGAGTTTCACAAGGAACCCGTTCGTTTATGCTGGCTGGTGTGGGTTGTTGATCGTGGATCGATCGAGCGATCGAACGGATGAATCAGAACAACGATACCAATGCAACAAGGACGAAGAAAGGAAAAGAAAAAAGAAAAGAAAGGCGTCACCATATCACGAAGGAGTCACGCACGCGAAGATATAATAAACTCGATCGCTTAGGGAAGCTATCTATATATGTATTCCCCCGATTCCTGAACCATATTCCTCTTCTCTTGGGGCCCTTCACATAGAGCAGAGGAGAAGGCGAAACAAGACATCCGTTCCTCCTCGAAACAAATACATCAAAAGTGGGAACAAAAAATATGAAGATCAGATATGAATGAGGTCGATCAGTCAAAAAGCCCACCGGCGTCAATTTCCGCTGCGTACGTATATTAACAGGGGGGGAGGTTTACAAGAAAATACCAACAAAAATATACTATAATAACAAGATCGGAAAGGAAAACGCAAGGAAGATATATATATATATCCATGGACGCCGCTGGTTGAAGAAAAAAAAAAGAAAAAGAAAACTGCAAGGAAGAGTGAATAAAGAGAGGGCGAAGAGCTCAGGAATGAATGAAAATGAAAACATAACACCGCTGATATCCCCTGCCGAAGAGGATGAACCTAAATAAGTACGAGGGAAATGAAAGGCGGGAAGCTCAACACGGGAAACAAAAATACATTAAAAAAAAAAAAAAAAAAAAAAAAAAAAAAAAAAAAAAAAAAAACCAGAAACAAGAAACTGGGGTTGCCAGTGGTCCGCTTTGTTTCCAAACAACTATTTGTACAGTGGTATCGTATCAATTGATGGCCCTTCTTCTATATCGAAGTCCTGCTTACCTTCTTCCGCATCATACATAGTTGCCCATCCTTCTCTTTCAACGAGGAGGAAAAAAGAGAAAAGGAGCAAAAGAACTTCAAAACGCATGTAAAATAAATTTACACACGCCCCTTGATTCATATCAAGGACGAGACCAGACTACTACCCTACTCTCTTTGGGCTCGAGGGCTCGAGGGCTAACAAAAACCGTTCTAGAACCCTCGAAAAGGATCCTCATTTCGAAAGAGCACATCCCCGTCTTCGGAACCATAAAACTCCGTGTCCGGGCTATTTGGGGGCCAGTAATGCGCATCCCGTCTCCTTCGACCACCACCGCCGCCGCCTTGCCTTGATCTATGTCCATGCCCACCAACTCGTTGGCGTGGGAATTCATTTCGATCCACGAAAGCTTCCATCCGCACTGTACCAACTGCTTCGAAGAAATTGCTCATGCCAACGCTAGATGGGCCGCTGGCTTCTGAGGTGCGATGACTAAAACTGCTTTGGCCGCTCTGCACGCCCGATGGCCCCATGGTTGAGGGAGAGTAGAGATCCGATGAGCACGCGGTTGTGGTGCTGTATGTGGACGGGGCGGTGGTGTGGTTGGAGAAGCTTTTAAATGCACTTGGAGGGAGGCGCGGTGCTGTGTTGCTTCGCTTGCGCGAGTGTGAGGAGAATCTTGGGACATTTGGGGGATCGGCGACGTCGTTGATAGGTTCGCCTTGTTGAGCTTCATCAAAAGGTAGCTCAGGGACGGCGGACGGGTGGGATGCAAATGAACGGTTGGAACTTGCTGGGGTGGGTCTTGCTTTACCCTTTGCGACGCGGATTGAGTCGCGGATTGGATTGCGCCTTAGTGTACTACCTGGGGGAGGGCGATACTCTTCGTGTGGGACCGGTGGCAAGGACGCAAGGTCGTTGGCACCCATCGACGAGTGGCTTAGGAATGACAAAGCGGTTAACCAGACGAAATGGCGTTCGATTGTCATGGCTGTGAACTTCAGTGCTCGTTGCGGGGTGAGTATCAAAATCGACCGGTTGAAATGGTTACTAGGACTAGAGCCCTTGGGTAACGGATTATCATCCTTGACGTCAAGGACAGATTGGATCGTTACTTTACGGAGAGTGCTAGTTAGCCAAACGAAAATACTTCTTTTTCTCCAAAGGAGTATACAGGCCATTTAGCTCCTGGGCGGGATAAATACTCACACTTTCGGCCACTCTTGCCTAGCAACGCAGATCCGCTGGTGGGCTGTTTACTGCTCCACATGACTGCACGCTCATACGGTGCTAGCCATACCCATCTCTTATGCCTGACGCCATTCCCAGTGATATTTGCGGAGACCTCTTCGGTGCTTTTACCCAGCTCCCATCCCTCCTTACTATTATCGGTCATACCGAAAGACTTCCGTCTTCGAACATACTTCCACATCCATTCTCCTACCATGGTCTGTGCGATCGCATCGACCACACTAGTCTGCTGTATACCCGTGTTGGTATTGTTTGACTCGTCTCTTCGATGGGATCTGGGAGGGGGTGGAATTTGTCGATTTGAGCGCGGTTTACCAGAACGTTTACTGCGAGGGGCTGTGATTTCGTCGACGGGCATGGGTGGTAGGTGTGGGCTTTCCGGGCAGGTTGATGTTGTCGACATTGTTGGTGGTGAATGGCTTTGCTGCCGATCATGATATTGCGTCCTAGACACTACAGCGGCCGAGCGTACTTTACGAAGTGGAGGATCTCTTGATCTAAAGCCCCGCTCTAGGTAATTTCCGTTGCTGTATGGCGTGGGGCTCTGAGCGCCCTCACTTGCGCTGGTAGGGATCTTGCGCGAACTCAACCTCACGGGAACGGGGAAGGGAGGTTTGGTTGCGGTACTAGTGGAAGCGGCGCTGCTGCCGATACTGGGCGCACTGGGGCTGCGAGGCCTGAATGCCTGATGTGCGGCGGTAGAGCTAGAGATCATGGCAGTGCGACGAATATCTGGTTGCTTCGCGACGTTGCCCAATTTCAAGGGTCTGGGCGGTCGTTTGGCAGTTGAGGATTTCCCAGATGCCACAGCACGCTGCTGAGGACCGTTGTGAGCTCTTAGTTCGGATACTGATTTCGGCGAATACTGCTCCTCATTTGTGTCTGGGTGTTCCTCACGCTCCGCTAGAGGGTTGTCGTCCAGTATTGAGGGTGAGGGCTTGGTAACCAGCTTACCAGCCCTCAGCGTGTAAGATGCCAGGGGTCGATTAAACAGCTCGTCATCGCTAAACAGGTCCCCTTGTGGCACTGGCCATTCATCGTCACTGATGTGCTCAAATCCAGCAAATAAGCTGCTGTTTCTGAACGGCCGTCGAAGCTCTGGCTTTACATCGTCAGAAAGGGGGCCATTGTCATTATTCCCGGGATATGCTTGCAGTGTTTGCAGTTTCTCAGGCTCTTTATCGTTCGAGGACGGCCTTGATAGCGGTGCAGGCTCGACTGGCGGTGGTTTCCGAAGCTTCCTTTTTGCGGATTTTGGAGGGACGTGGAATGCCTGGATGGGGGGTGGTGATGGTAGATCTATGTATTCTGGGCTTATCCGTGGGTCTATAATCGCGGATGGGAGTAGTTTGGCGGGGAGTTTGGCACTGCGTTTATCGACGCGGATTTCTTCTGTTTGCATGCCACATGACCGTACATCGACTAGTGGTTCGATGTTTGTCTGGCATGATATACTCTTAGTTTGCGGTGGCAAGACGACACTGTTCCTGCCGGACTGTGGGTTTGAGCCAGGGGGTTCGATCGTGATCATAGGGATTGGCATTGCCTGTCGGATAAGTTGTTCTAGGTTTTGGGTTTCTTTGTCCTTGATAATTACATCATCGGTTTGAGTTGAGATGGAAGCTGTTGTAACAGCAGGAGTTGCAATAAAGGGAGCTGGGGAGGCTAACGGGGTGGACTCCTCTGATGAAATTTCGTCCAACTTAGGAGTCCATGGAGGACTTGGCAGCTCTCCGGTTGTCTGGCACGCAGAAGAGGTAGTGAGGAGAGGCACGGTGACGGTGCTACTGTCCTTTGTTTCGTATATGGGTGTTGTTTCCGTACTAGAGGATGTGTGCTTCCTTTCTAGGTCTGCACAGTTCGGGCAATTCACCAGAGGAGCCTCGTCGACGATAACTTCATCCGGTTCAGGGACGATCTTAGGGGATGGAGGTGGGGTATACTGGATTCCAACGTCTCTGTATTCGAACTGTGGTACAGCCGGGGTTGCCTTTGCATCCTCCTCGATGTCTGGAATTACATCCAGATTCTTTGGATGATCAAGTACATCGGGAGTGCCGAACCTTTCATGTCCGTCAAGCGAAAAATCCAACGTATGTCGGGCCATCATGCTGCTCATCGGCCGTGATTGCATCGACATGGGCCTTTCGTGATCGGGAACCGTGCATCTTGAATCTGGTCGGTGGTCGTCTAGGCCCAATGTGTCTTCGTCTTCCTCATCAAAGGCAAGTTCGTCTGCTAGGTTCAAGCCATCGACCTTGGGTCCATGACCGTTGGCCAGACTCATAACGGAGTACCGAAGATTATGCAGATCACCATCATGAGTACTTACGCTCGCAGTGCTCGTGCGTCGCCGTCCCAGGACACTGCTCGAGCGGACACTGTTAGTATCGCTGGCCCTGGCCGTCGTGCCATCCCGAACAAAATCGTCGAAGTCTCCATCGACGCTACGAGGAAAAGAGCCAGCTGCCTGAGCGGCTGCAACTTCATTGAGGACAACCTTCAGCCGTCCCTCCACAACATGGACTTTACGCTCCAAGTTTCTCCGCTCTTCTTCCCAATTCTGCTTATCACGCTCCCATAGCCTTTGCGTCCGTTCAATCTCATCCTCCTGCGTACGCGCTCTCTTCTGCGACTGCTCAAGCCTTTTCCGGAAATCTGCAATGTTCTCCAAGGCGTCGTCACGCTCCTTGGACAATTCTGTCATGGCAGACAGGGAACCGCCCTCAAGAAGCTGTAACTGCTTTTTCAGCGAACGGTTCTCCTTGGAGCTCTTTGCGAGCGTCTCACTTAAAGTCTCTGTTTCCGCCTTTGCATTTTCCAGAGTCATCTCAAGCGAATCGATTGCCCTTGTTTTCGCCTCCATGTCTCGCCGCAGGACAAGATCTCAGAAACGAGCGACGCATGTAGGGTTGGAGTGAAGCGCCGCGGGTCTAGGGGCGAAATGGTCTCATCATTTGCGATATCGATAAGGGTGATTGGGCCATCGGATTCGTACCGGTTGCCGGAGTTGAAGCGCGGAGGGGAGGAGGAAGGGCCTGGAGAAGAATCTCTGCGGTGAAGCGATGGACGGCGCGACATTGGGTTCGAGGGGGTCCTGTAGGGCTTCTTATCCTTACCCACGGGTAGGGAGCTTCCCAGGTATGCATAGTCATTTTCAAAGTCAGAAGGCATTGTGGATGTAGGTGGGTATGGACGTTTCCTTTAGTTCCAGTTGCCGCTGTCATGCATGCATGGCTATGCGGGGAAGACGGCGCGATCAGCAAATGAGAATTAAAAAAAAAAAAAAAAAAAAAAGAGGGGGGAGAGCTGTCAGTGCGAGATTGGGTGGAATGGAGACCAGAAAAAGGGAATTGTTCTAATGGGGGGAAAATAAAACGCAAGGCACTCGTTGTGTTCAGGGGTTGGTGTGAAGAAGTGGGGTGAGTGAGAGATTTGAAGGTAGGAGACAATTCGTAATATCAGGCAAGACCCTCAGTCCAAAGCTCAACGCTCAACGGTCAGCCAGTTTTGAGAGAATCGAGGTAGGTTGGCAGGTTGGTAGGTAGGTCAAAGTCCCCGTTTTCCCCCATGCACTTTGTTTCTCTTTATAGCATTTACACTTTGCAGCGGTAAGTCATGTGCATGAATGAATCTATAACACAGCAACGGCAGGAGTTGGTTGTTGGTGGTGGTGGCGGAAAGGAAAACGGTCCGATCCAAAAAGGCATTTAAGGGAAATAAAAGAGAACAAAAGGAGGGAACAAAAGGCGGAATGAACGACGAAATCGAGGGTTTTATACGCGCGATTCAGAAAGAAAGATTGCTCTTTATCGAAAGAGTGTCTTTTCCCGTTTATATGCTTCGCAGAAGGATTGTCCGATGTGTTGTTGTGTTGTTGTGTTGTTGTTGATCTTCGAGAGGGAATGAAGGAGTGAATAGAAGGAGTATAGTATAGCTATCTCGCTCGAGGTTCTACCTAAAGCTATACATATACAGATGACGTTAGCTGGGATGGGAAGTAACAGAACAGTGTCCCTATGGTACTGCGTCGATACGCATATCATTGTATATTATTATTGGATTCTTGACGAACGTACGAGAGAAGTAGATACAGAGCCGCGTGGAGGATTCGATGGTGAATTGTAGGTCAAGGTCCGGCCATTGAGGTAGGTATGTATGTATAAAATGATCTCGAATCCTTTTATTCTTTTATATATTTATTTCTTATTAAAACAAACGAGCGTTTTCAATTGTGGGTGGGTCATCGACAGACAAGGTGATGTCGCGAGGGCGAGCCGGAGAGAGAAGGCGTCTCTTTTCTTCTGCTTTTGGTTCTCGTTCTCGTTTTCGATTCCTCTTTGAGAGAAATTAAAAATTAAATTAAAAAAAAAAAAAAGCAAAGCAAAGCAAAGCACAGCGAAATAAAAAAAATAAAATAAAATAACTTGTAGGAGCAGTCGTAGCAGTCGGTAGTGGTCGTAGTGGTTTGGTGGTGGTGGTGGTGGTGGTGGTGGTGGTGCTGTAGCTAGGGAGGACAAAAGGAGGGACGACGGAGTTGGTTGGAGCTTGTCAGGTGGAGGAGGAGTTGGAGATGGGCAGCTGCATGGCGGTTGGCAATTGGCGGGTGGAGGAAGGCCAGAGGACAGACAGTGGATTGTGAATTATGGCTGTCGCGCTCACTGTCGGGAAGAAGAAATAGTATTACTCCGTAGAAGAGGAGGAAGAAAGGAATGCTCAGAAAGATGAGAAGAGTGTCAGATGTCAGGATGTTGACTGTCCTGTCCCGAGTGACAGACAGAGGCGACGGCAGCAGAAAACACAGACAGAGGCAGGCGAGAGAGAGGGTGGTGCCCTGCACATTGCATTGCATTTGCATTTGCATTTGCATTGCATGAGATAGATCGGGCGTGCATAAGGGGCGAGACTAAGGAATACGGGGGGGGGGGGGCCCTTGGTTTACGTTAAGGGCAGAAGAACAACTTCAGCTAGCTAGCTGGACATGTACTCCGTATGTTCCAGTTGACTTCAACTGCAAGTACTTCCTCATACATTTACGCTGTACTCACTCAGTCTCGTTCGTTTAACCGTCGTCTATGACCATTTACTACTACCTACGTCTGTACATGTACTGTACATACATACCTATTATTCTACTCACCGCTGGAGGGTGTTGGTGGTGTATATATATATATATGTATGTATATATACCTCCTATGTGTACTCCGTACTCCGTAGTTAGGTAAACAACAACCCGCTCCCGTTTCAAGCTTCTCCAGAACGCGGCTCGGGAAGCCGCGCCGTACCAAACAAAGTAAAGGAAAAGAACCCCAAAAAACAAAACAATAAAATAAGGGGGGAGGGGGACGAAACTAATTAAGGTTTCCCCGTCCAGTCCAGTGCAATCCACTCCTTTTTCTTTTTTTTTTTTTTTCCTTCGAAGCTTTTTTTCCTAACACTGCTTGCTAACAGGAACGGGGGCATTATTTAATATTGGCATGGGCCATGATCGTTCTGATGGCTCCAAGCAAGTCAGTCAGTCTGTTATTAGTACTCCGTAGTACAGAGTAGAGTAGCTGTTGTTGCCGGCGTTCCCCAGCCGGCCCGGGAGGAGCATGGTTGTCTGAAACACATCGTGGTGGAAGTCTTGGGTCAAAAGTACTCCGTAGTTTTGCTATATTATGAATGAAAATCGGATGCTCTCTATCCCCTAATCCACATTACGACCCAAGCTCTGTTTCTATGGAAAGGAAGTGCAGGAACTTCGCCTAATTACTGACTGACCTACGCTTGCGTATGATACAGATTCCATGGCGGCGAAGTGGATAGTTATATGTCGGCGTCCGTGTGTTGGAAACTATTCTTACTCCTTTTTTTTATTATTTTTTTTATTATTTTTTGTTGAAATCCGAATACCTATCTGTATCCCTTTTTGCCTCGTCTGACCAATTGGCAGCCCAGGAATGGAGCCGGGTGAGTGGTTGGACTGCGGGGCTAGCTGGGAAGTGTCCTGTATGGTACGGCTGCGTACATACATAGATGGCGTTGTAAGACGGGGGCCACTAGAAGCATGGTCGCATAGATAGCTAGAGCGAGTTGAAACTCAGGGGTAAAAAAAAGTCAATTGATGCCCTCGCGTTGTAACTTATGGGAAGATGATGCGGAAAGCGAAATAATCGTGATACACAGGAAATAACAGATGGGTTTTAGCAGGTTATCCTGAATGATATTGAGTGCTACTGCTCGCTACTGCTAGCTGTTGCTTCGCCGTTGGTGAGAGTTATCAGAATCTGACTTTACTTTGCCAGTGTGAAACTGAGTCAAGACAATAAAATTGTCTTTTCTTTTCTTTTCGCTTTTCTTTCTTTCTTTCTTTCTTTTTTCCTTCCTATCTGAGCAATCATCTTCAATAATCAACCAACCTGAACTAGGCAAGGCCATTCTCAAAAAAAGGAAAGAGAAAGAAAGAGAAAAAGAAAACTGAATGTTCTGCAATTGATGAATGGCTCTTATTTTTCTTTTCTTATTTTTCTTTTTTTCTTTTTCTTTTTCTTTTTCTTCTTTTCTTCTTTTCCTTTTGGCTTTCAAATTTTCATTAGAAGAGCTAATAAAAAAAAAGTCTCCTGTCTATGAGGCTTTCAGGATGGAGGAGTTTCCTACCTTATCAGTTCCCTCTCTCTCTCTTGATATATATATATATGTATGTATCAGACAAGGATCCCACCACCCAATAATACCGAGTCTCTCCGTGCTGCGTATGTCGGCAGAAATATCATGAATCTAGCAAAATGATAATTCACAGCAACAAGTGACAGACCAGACAGCCTCCAGGCCGCCAAGATGAACATGTTTCAGATTGAGTTGACAGGCACAGGGATCCATCCATCCATCTGTATCACAATTGACTGGCCGGCCACAAAAACTACCAAGTACTGGGCGGATGTAGTTACGGAGAAACTATTGCCATGTTATGTTTGTGGGTTATGGACAACCCCTTTGTAGATCTCGTTGTTTATCCTTGAAAATCCCCTCCGCCACCTCCTCCCCTGCCCTCTCCATTATTCCATCGCCTAGACCACCATACCATACATACCCAGGAGGAAGTACTCTACATACGCATAGTCTTGGAAAAAGAAGAAGAAGAAGAAGAAGAAGAACAAGAAGAGCCTCTCTCAGACCTGCACCTACGAAACCCATGTTACTACTATCAATCTCTACCAAACTTACTACTTAATACTACTCTGTGTACGCACAAAGTTTCGGGAACAACTGGTTGCTAGAAGTTAATAATAATACAGCGTAATATTATTTCCCAGTACCCAGGCCGCCCCTTGCGCTCGCTCCGGTCCAACTGCTGATCACTGGCCCACCAGCTTCCCTTCAGTCCCTTCCCCAGTACTCCGTAATCAGTAATCGACGATGCTAGTACGGATTACGGGGCTGTGAAAAGCGAATGATCATAAACAACAACCTTTGGTGACGGTGGGTGGATTCATGATCAATTAATAGTATTCGATTTGCGTGGTTTATCTTTTTGATAACTACAGCGTACATGTACATGTGCATACATACATACCAGGCGTTCGTTTCACAGTATCTCCATGCTCGCGGTTGATCCGTACAGTAGGATATATATATATATATGTGTATACGCTGTATACTCCATATCTCAAAACCTCCCACACATCTCGCTCTCCCATCCTACCAGTTCCCTAGTGCTCTTCCAGGATAAGAGTTCATGAATGTGATTGTGATGAGCTTGTGACGGAACCCCTCCTTCGGCCAGGGTAGCGAGCGTTTTCGCTATTATCCTTCCCCCCAGGGCGCTGCAAGGGATACAAGCTACAGGAACAACACATCCATGCAAAGGTCTCTCACACCCTGAGGCCGGGATGGAGTACTACACAGTATGTATGTACTCCAGCAGCATCACATCAACTTCAGCATCAGCTTCACTGATATGAGCGAGAGATATCGGTTTAAATAACCGAGAAACTTATTATTTGCGGAGCGAAGCGAAGCAAATATATGATGAAAACCCTGGTCATTAAAAGTGGAGAATTTCCTTTTTGAGGTTCTTGGCGTGAATACAGCCCACTGATTGGTGTAGAATTAAGTGAAGTGCAATCCCGTGACATTGCACTACCATACCATCTACTCCATACAGATCCTTGAATAGATTCTATAACACATCTGATCAACAATCTACTCTGTACAGACCCTTGAATAGATAATGCATCTGATCAACCACCTTTCATAGATTCTCAAGAATGAATAATACATCAAAAGCCTGTGTTCACTGCTTACAAAATCAGTCTCTTAATCAATTTATTTCTTTACAGTGTTCTACTACTTCTACAGCTGTCTGTCTTCAATACTACACTCAGAGAACTCAGGTATTATAATCTTCTCTCATTACTAGACTGGCCGCCGGGACCATGAATTTCATGTTTGATCTCATTTGATCTGGTCTCATACATTTCTTGGCATGAATCCCGCTGGGACTAGTCATTAAAAAAACATGCAAAGTGACTATATATTAGATCTTAATGTGGTTCGGAAGAACGTACGACTGCCGGATAATAACGCGGCCGCTTCTGAACACGCTTCTGAACACGCTTACGAATGTAAAGGGGCCATAGCGGCCACCAATTAATTTAGTGTACAGTATATAAGAAGCCGGTGTACATCTGTAATTGTACACTGACTCAAGCAATCTTTGAATAACATCTGATAGCATGTTTAAAAATCAGTGAGAAGTGCAGGCTTCTTCAGAATGTGATAATTTCATCTATAAAGTGATTCATAGTTATCATATCAGTATAGTTCTAGAACATCTCAAAAGATAGTATATATAAAGTAGTAAGTAAAAGAGTATCTGATTAATACTGCTTCACTTATTAAGAGAAAACTTCACATTCAGATAAATATTATATATAATACATGAATAGATAAGATGTGAGAAAGAAAATAAAAACAGTGAATAAGATTCAAAAAAGTTCACTCTCTATCTAAAAGAAGAATAAAAAGAAGAGATGATTATCACTGAAGTTATATAATAATAATAGAAATTATATAACAAGATAGTAATATAACAATATAGTAATATAATAATAGATATTATACAATTAATAAGAAATTACTGAAATAAATATCTTCTCTAGTTAATATAAATAATACTCTTCTCTGCTATTTAAACTGAAAGATATACAGAATCTCTTACAGAGTTTACTTAAAGTAGTAAGAAAAATAACTGAGACTACTGAACTAGAATTAAAGCTTTATACATATATAAGAATTCTAAATAAAATCAAGATCTTGTATACACAGTAACAGACTGAGATAAAAATTAAATAATAATTAATATTCACTGTAAATTAAGTATTTACTATGAAAAGCTTCACTGATATAATTATTATTATTAATATGAATAGAGAAAATCAGATCTTAGATCTATAATAGAAGATTAAATATTTATATAGATAGATAATTACACTGAATCTGAAAATCTTATTATAATTGTTTATAATCTCTTCAGAAGTATATATATTATCTGAGATCACTATACAGAATAAGAATTCAAGTATAAAATATATTAAGTTAGAAAATCTATCAGAGTTATTAAGCTTTAATAATAACTGAAAAAATAATACTGTAATCAGCTGACTAAGTCAGATATAATTATATTATCAGATTGAATATAAACTTATAGATAGATAGTTAATAAAATTTTAATAAGTTTTAAAATCTATTACATTTCTATATAAAAAAGCAAAGTCATTATAAATAATTAATAAAAAGATAAATTTCACAGACTCAGAATAATATTTATTCTTATAAATATAAAATAAGTTTTTCAAATAAATCTTACACAACTTTGAGAAAATGAATATATAAGATAAATATTATAAATACTTTACTAAGTATAGATAAATAAGTAATCTTATATTATACTTTATATACTTCAGCTTATACTATTTTATATTAAATAAAAAGCTTTTAATATTTTTCTATTTATAGATCTTTATTCATGATCTTATATCTAAGTTAAGAGTGAAATGAAAATACTTAACTTTATAATCAGATATAATGAAAGAAGTATATAGTATTCTTATTATATAGAAATAAGTAAGTCAATTATAATAGAAAATACTGTAATTAAGTATATCTTAGTAAAGAATAGATAATTAGACTTCTATAATATAAGTTATACACTCAGATATAATAAATCTAGATCTGAATATTATTATTAAAGTACTGAATTCTCTGAAAAAGAGATTCTCTGAGTGAAAATCTTAATATTATAAGTTATTATTATTATTATTATTCTTATTCTTTCATTATACTCATATGCAAGCGGAGCTTATGATGAGTTCTTGCGTGATGTTAAATACAGGTCAAGTGTTGATTATACAGAAGGAAATACAGGTATTAAGACCACATCAAGATAACAAGAACATAGGAAAATACAAAGAAGTGACAATTAGATACATGCAATAATAACTTCCCAGCTCAGAAACATAGAGCAATTCATTGAAGTGATTTGTACACCTCTGTATTTATTAGAAACCTGAGGTGCTTGAGTTCCGGATTTAATGTATTCCCTGCGGGTTTCGAACCCACGCGCCTTGGTTTCCCACGCCAAGGTGCTACCGGGTGGCCGCATTAACCATTCAGCCACCGGGGCTTAATATTATAAGTATTAAGCTTGCTTCAACTACAGATATCAGAATTATAATATAAAGAATTATACATAGTATACACAGTTAAGAGAAGTAAGAGAGTTAAAAAACTAATAAAATTAGTGAGCTCAGAGACACTTACTAATATTCTATAAAAAGTCTTTAAAATAAAAGAGATATTTATATTAAATAACTCTCTGAATTCTGTAAATATTAAGAGAAAGCAGGCTTTTAAATAAAATACAGATGAGAATGAAGCAGACACTCATTTCAATATCTTAAGACTTGAAATATTAATGTATAAGAAGTACTTAAGTAAGAATTGAGAGATAGCTGTAAAAGTATTAACAGATATAGAAGCTTCTATATAATATATTAATAATTATATAATTTAAAGACTGAAAGAAATCTGTTAAGTAAAGAATTCTCAATATATAAGATTATCTAATAACTGATATTTAATATTATCTATAAGAGTGAGAGTTCTCTTACACTTCAGAGAATAATCTTACTATATTTAGATATAAGAGCTGCAGAATATGAAATACAATCTTATTCTTAAACTTAATTAATTTCAAAGATTCAATCTGTAGATTCAATAATATACATATTATATACAGTTAACTGATAAGAAGAAAACAGTTCATATAATTCTATTAATTGATATGAGAAGAACATTTCACATCTCTGATATAGAAGAGTTAAATCTGCTTATATATTAATAAATAAAGAGAATAATTTATAAGATCTTATCTGAAAGTATTCTGTATATTATACAGAATCTGAAAGTGAAGAAAATTAAGATAAAGAATATATAAAAGAATAAGTATATGAAGAAGCTTCTGAAGAAGTATAAGAAGATCTTTTAAACAGATCTTTCACTGAAATTACTACTGAAATAAGAATTTATATATAAGATTGATATAGAGAATATGAAATCAGTCAATCAGAATATGTATTCTCTATTATAAATATATCTTAAAGAACAGAAATGTCAGATCACAGATCTTTTAAAATATAATCTTATATAACTCTTATCAAGTACATGAGACTTTTCAGTTCTATTTATAAAAAAAACAGATGAGAAGTGATGAATATATATCAATTATTAAACACTTAATAAGCTTATAATCAAGAATGAATATTCACTACTACAGATTCAATAACAGTTGAATACAGTTAAAAATATCTGATATCTATCAAAGATTAATCTTCTCTCAGAATACTGATAAATCTATGTAAATAAACTATCAGTTCTATAAACTATGTTTAATATATAATAAGAGAAGTTTAAATTCCTGATAATATTATTCAGTCTGATAAATATATCTATTATCTTCTAAATAATAATGAATACAATTCTTTATAAACAGAATGAAATCTTATATCTTGTATATCTTGATAATATTCTAGTCTTTTTAAACTTATATAATAAATATCTGAAGTATCTTGATAAAGTGCTTATAACTCTGACAGAGTATAAGCTCTATATCAAATTAATAAAGTATATATTTGAAATGAAAGAGTTAAAGTTTATAGAATATATAGTAAGTAATAACTATATATATCTCATTCTGAAGAAATTGAATGTTATAGTGAATTAATTATAACTAAGAAATGTATACTATATATAATAGTTTCTTAAGTTAATCTTATATTATTATAGATTTATCAAGAATTTTATATGAATATCTATATCACTCTCAGATCTCTTAAAAGAAATAGATATAAATCTGTAAAAGAAGAAGTTTTATTCAATTATTTAAAATACTGTATATAAAGAGACTTTTCTCACACTGAGAGAATATATAATAATATTCTTAATACTTATTTAATTAGATTATAATAAATCTTTCTATATTAAGACAAATATATCTGAATAAGCTATTAGAGATACTCTTCTACAGATGAGTAAGAATAGCAAGCTGTACTTAGTGATATATAATAATAGAAAACTATCAGATACTAAGCTCAATTACTCAGTGTATAAAAAGAAATTACTAATAATCAAGTATATACTGATGTTATAAAATAAATATATTAATAACAGATATATAATAATAATAATCACAGATTATGAAAGTCTTATCTATCTATAATTAATAATAAAATCTTTTAAATACTTAGTATATTGAATCTTGAAGTTTTAAGTGTATAATCTTTATATTAAATACTGAAAGAAATTGAATACTGTGATATCTGATACAATCAGTCACAGATCTGATTTCATGAGTGAGAGTTCTATAAATTAGATATAAGAGAAGTTCATATTAAACACACTAAGAGAGTGTAAGAAATCAGAATGAGTGAATATAATAATCTCTTACTTAAAGAATGATAAGATATTAAATAATAAGTATCTTATAAAAGTAGTAGAAGAGATGCTTCTGAACTTTAAGCTGAGAAAATTGAAAAATAATATTATGCTTTACTATAATCTAGAATATGCAGAAGCTCTCTATCTAGAATATTTATTTAAATATAACTTAGTAACTTATATATACAAGGAATTCAGTTACTTAGAAAGCTCTGAACTTATAAGTATACTTAAATTAAGAGTATACTGATCAAGCATGACTGAGAATATTCAGATATATACTTATAAGTGTCTGAATTATCAGATTATGAAAGAATCTAAGAAAGAGTTAGAATATGAGAAAGTACAATATCAGATAAAGTGTATAATACAACTATTTAAACAATGAAAAATGAATCTTATAGATATATTACTGTGAATACTAAATAAAAATTAATGAATAATCACTGCTATTAATTACACTACTGACTGATTAGTTATAAAAGTAGTTTCAGAGATGATAGAGAAGATAATGATGAAGTTTCTATATAATAAAATTTATATTAACTATGAAATACTGTGCAAGATTCTAACTAATAACAGTGTGAATCTTGTAGAAGAAATGATAAGACATTTCATAAGTCAGTTATAGATAAGACATTGTAGAATAATATCATATCATCTGTAGATAAACAGAAAGATAAAATGCTTAAATAAAATCTTGAGTAATATACTGATAAAATATCAAGTAAATAAGTCTATAAGACTATGAGATGAATATCTCAGACAGACACTATTAGTCATGTGAATTCAACAGCATGTAGTCTTCAAGTATTCATCATTCTACCTGTTGTATGAATTGCATCCGCGCATTCTGAGAAATGCTTTGAAAAAGGTGAGAGAGAGAACAGCAGTTACAGATACACTGATTATAGATGCATCAGTTGTGAACACAGCAGAAACAGTAGTTACAGATACAACAGTTACAGACACAGAATCAAGATTGAAAGAGATCAGTCATGTACATATAAAAGCTAATAAGTTACTTCTGAACTGAGCAATTCAATTGAAAAGAATATGAGACTCACTAGTTAAGAAATTAAGTCTTAAGATGAGAATATGAGTTCTCATACATAATGAGAGTTCTGAGAAGTTTCAATCTAGATAATTTAAGCTCTATAAAATACTTAAATCACATTCTCTGAGAACTTACACATTGAAGGAATCAGAGAGACAGATCTTATACAACTTAATAAATGATTTATAACTTATGAAAGTAAAGATATAAGACTTAAGTAGATTATAATTATTCACAGCACTATTATCAGCATTGAAAAAGAAGAGACTTATAATTAAAAAGTCTCACAAAGTAAGAGAAATCATAGATGCTTATAAATCAGATAATTCTACTTATTCTGATCTTTTCATAATTATAAGAAAAGAATGAGAAGAAATGAAGAAATCAGATGAATATTATACTTTAATAAGTGATGAAACTATAGTCAGTTGTATAATAATGTACTGCAGATAGTAAGTATAACATAGTAAAGAGTAGTCTTAAAGTAACAGACTTATATATGAATCAGATTGCAGAAGAAAAAGAAATTCAGAGTTGAATTTAACTGTTTATATCAGTTCAATCACAGAGATAACAGAGAATGAATTATCTGAAACATCTGTAGATATATGAGATCAAGTTATCTTAATCTCTGAGAATACTCAGAGATCAGATAAGATTAATTTTAATAGACTGTTTATTATAGTAATCTGAGTAAGTGAAGAGAGACAGTATAATGTGTGAGATAGAATTATAAAAGATAAAAGCTGCTGAACCTAGTCACTGAACACTGTATTATATAGAGATTATGTAAGAGTAGTGACTAACAGACAAAGAAAAATGAATTAATTATTAACTATAAGAATTGACTGTAAAAGATAAATATTATTATATACATCTCATTCATTTTCATATACTATACATTTAATCTATTTTCAACATCACATCACCTGAAAAATATTAAAAATAAAGAAAATCTCAAAACTTGAGATCTGTAAGAAATTTGAGAGCTGTAAGCTGCTCTTATAATAATACTGTATATATCTTCAATTTCTCTACTACTCTGTGTATGACATTAATGTCATTTATTACAAGATTGACTGAAATACTAATATAGAAATGTGTACACATACATATAGAAAAATTAAAGAAGAGTGTGAGATCTATAGAATTAGAAGTCAGAACAGAGAGAGCAGAGATAGAAGAAATAAAATAAGAAGAAGATACAGAATTAGATAAATAATAGTAAGAGTCACTCAGAGCTGAATACTTACAATCTGATATGTACATCATCTTTTCTACAGAGAAGAAAGAGAAAGTGATGAGAGAAGCTTGAGAGTGAGAGAAGATAGTCTCAGTGATATTATCATCTTCAATTAAAATAGTCTCTAATGCTGAAGTAACTGAGAACTATTATTAGTATATAAAACTGTAAAAGCAGAGATAATAATTACTGAATAAATATCTACTGATCTTAGAATTGTATATATAATTACAACATGTATGAGGCTTCTCAGAAAGAGAGAGAGAGATACAGAAGAATATAGAAAGTAGAATACAGTGTATAAACAGCTTATTCTTATAATGATATCTTAGACAAGATATATAAGTCTCACATCTATGAGTATAAAAGAGTATAATATTCATATTTCTATTTCTGAAAACACAGATATTCTTCATCTGTATTATAAAGTTAAATGATAAATATCAGAGAATAGACTGATACAGATTAATCATTTCAAAAGTATTTATCAGAGTGAATATATCTGTAATATTGAATTTAATAATTGTAAAAAGTTTCTTAATATCTGTGAATGTCATGACTTTGTGTATAATAAAACTCATAATGATTTTCTCTAAGAACAGAAAAATCAGTGTTAGAAAGAGAAGAGAAAAAAAGAAAGACTTATAATTTTAATACTGTTAAAGAGAAGAATGATTCTCTGATATAAATAAATAATTATCTTATTATGAATATTTAAAATAAATATAATAATTAGCATCTGTGACTAAGCTTCAGATAGTTATATTATATACAGTCTTTGTATAATAAATTATTCTAGAGATCAGTAAGAAGAGTGAGAGTGTAGATACTAAGAAATATAATTTATTAAGTCTATATAATATTCTCTTAAAATAGAGAGAGCTAGTAATGAAAGCAGAGACAGCAGAATCAGAGAAAGTAGAAGTAGTAGAAGTAAGAGTCACAGAAACAGAGGTAGTGAGAGTGAGAGAATCAGACACAGAGACAGGTGTAGAAGATTAAAAGAAAGTGACAGAGAAAGAAACAGAGAGAGCAGGAAGAAATGTGAGAGACTCAGTCACATATAACACAGACAATTTCTTCATTATCACATTCTTTAAGTTCTTGATCAATAATTCAATATTGAGATTATGATTATCAGTGAATGTGAATCTGTTAACATATAAAGATTCTACATGAATTAAAACAAATATATTAGTATCTGCAGCCATGCAAAATGATCAGAAAATATGATCAGAAAAATATGATTAGATACTTACTGAAAAAAAAGAGAGTCAGAGACATATAGAGAGATGAAGAAGATATATCATTTATAATAGTATATTCTGATAATTATTAGAAGATAAACAAGTCTCAGTCACATTTCATAATATATTACACTTACTACTAATAAACTGCCTGATATGAGCACTATAATAACACTTGTTATGAAAACAGAGAGTCATTGTCAGAAATATATACAATGTAATAGATGAACAGATAGAAAGTGTTGAACAGAAGAAGAAGTAGAAATCTTGAATAAGATGATAACATTCAATGATAATAATAATGAAGAAGATGATTGAAGAATGAAAAAAGTTAGTGAATGAGTGATGTAATATAGTAAAAGTTTCTTTGTGAGAGTGTACACAGAATGCTAGCTGAATCAGAGATAGATTATACAATCACAAATACTAGTGACATGCTAATCCGCATGAAGCTAGAGTGTATATCATAATCACATGAGTATAACTGAATCTGATGAGAGAGAATGTTATTCAGAAGAATGTATAATCACTGAATAATAATACAGCTGCTTCTGAACATACTTCTGAACATACTTATGAATGTAAAGAGGTTATAGCAGCCACCAATTAATTTAGCATACAGTATATAAGAAGCCGGCGTACGCCTGTAATCATACGCTGGCTCAAGCAACCTTTGAATCACATTAAAATGAAATCATGACTTGAAAAAAATGAGAAAGTGATCTTATTTAGTCTCATTTAGTTTCATTCTTGATATAAAGTTACTATTTTTAGACATTTTAAGGTTTTTTTTAGACTATTTTTAATTTTTTAAAAAGTAACACTTTTTGATAACACTCAAATAAGATTTAAAGTCATTTAAAGCAATAAAAATAATTTAAATTAAGAAGTAAAAATCATGATCTCATTTGAAAAATGTGATAAGAGTAGACAGTAAGTCTCACTGAGACAGTATGAGACTAGTATCTAATGTTAAAACTGTGTAATGAGATCAGTTAAATTAATAATAAAACTATTAAAAAATCTGATTCTGATCTCAGACACTGTAAGAAATCCCGCTTCTTGCGAATTCTTTACCTCTATTTCTATCTCTTATGTAATCAATAGAGTTAGTGGCTCTTGACTACATACAACTATATAGACTGAAGTTCATGAATACTATTTACAACTCAGCTTGAATGCTATTATACATTTAATTTCTACATTTATCTTTCTACTGTGAATACTTCTAGTAGTTAACAGTACATATCATATCAAGCTGTAAACACTTAAATAATTATCTGTAAGTACTTATTCTTACACTTCAAGCTCAGTCAGTCAGCAATCATCTATTATGACTGAAAGAACTAGAAACTCACATGCTTTAATCTCTGTGAACTCTACTGCAGACACTCAGAAGCAGTTATCTGAATTATAAATAATCTCTATAAAAGAAGTCTTAGAGAACTTATTAATCACTCATAGAACATTATTCTCTATATCAGTGACAGAAGAACTCTCTGAACTCATGAATAAACTAATCTCAGTGAAGAACATTCTTGAGTATCTTCTGTATAATTAAGCTATTTTTCTACAAGAAATGCTTACTGTCTGTAAACACTCTTAAACTGAGTCTCTAGACATGATCTTCAGAGATATCTACAAACTGAAAGAAAACTTTCTTAAGTTATAATTACTTAAGATCACTTATCAAATCACAATCTATAAAAGCTTTTATAAGTTTGTATTTGAAATTGACTTACAAGTCTGACTATGTAATATAAAAGATGAAGAAGCTGTTATCTATATAATAACAGATCTCTACTACACTGAAGTCAAGAACTGACTGAATTATTTAGAGAATAATTATGAGAGGTCTCACTGATCTGTTCTTAAAATCTATCTAGAGAATAAGTTGAGAGACTTTATAAATTAGACAGAGAATATCTGAGCTGTAATTATTAATATTAGAAAAAGAGATGAGAAATCTGATAAAGACTACTTATAATACTTTATGAAATTATGATGTGAATTGAGATCTGTGAAAACAGAGCTCTGAAACAAGATCTGAATGATGATATTTATAAAAAGACTGAATAAAGATATATAGAATAAGCTAATTAAGTAAGACTCTAAGTTCTTAACTCTGAAGAAACTGATAACTCTCATTCATCACTTATAAATCACTGTGAGAGTCACAGACTTATGAAGAGTGAATTATCAATCAGTCTCATAAGAGTCAGAATAACAGAGAACAGATTTATCAGAAAAAAATGATAAAATATAGAGAGATTCATATCTGACTGCTGAGCAGAAAGAGAGAGCTTCATAAGCTCTTATAAATAGAGTATATAAAAGAGAGATTAAGAAAAAGAAACTCTGCTTTATCTGTTCTAAATTAGAACATCTCTATGTAAACTGTTCAGATAAATTAAAATAGAAATTTAAAAAGTTATAGACAGAGTCAGTAACAGTTATTATTATTATTATTATTCTTCAATTATAGATGTATGCAGTCAGAGACTATGATATCTACCTGAGAACTTTTAGTTCTCAGGGTTTTTCCTATGTCTGTAAAGTTAACTATTATACATTCATCAATTTCAGATATACAAAATCAGAAAATTCCAGCTCAGAATACAAAAACTGTTTACAAATTGCAGTGTTTTAACATCATCTCATACTTTGAAATCATTTGACAATATCATGACAAAGGAAAAGAGAAAAAGAACACAGTCTCAAAGATAGACACATTAAATAGATAGTATAGAAAGAAATTGAAAGAAAAAGATAAAGAAAAAGATAAAGTAAAGAGAGACTATAACAAAACAAATTATTAAAAGAGAGTGTATAACTGTTTTAACAGACTATATCTGATTGATTTCCTCCTCTTCATATTCAGATAATTCTGAATTTAGTCATTTTCTTGTAGCTGCTTGAGTTTCTGATAGAAAGTCTATTAAGTATTTAATTCCTGTCTCAGTTGAGAATAAGAATCTCATATTTAATTGATTTAGATCATACTTCTCTTTCAATCTGACTCTGAGACTATTGTATAATGCACAGTGTATTACAATATACTCAGAATTCTCATTTATATTGCAGAATGAGCATTCTATTGAGTCAAATCTATTATCAAATCTTTGTATATAAGATTTGAAATAGCCATGTCCTAGTTTCAGCTGTATTATAGATGAGAATATTTTCTTTTTACATTTAATTGAACAAGATTTTCACTTGAGTTTTGTTTTAAATCTTGAATAATGTATACTCTTCTTTTGTTTCTGTCAGCTTTCATTTCACTTGTCTAAACAAGATTCTTTTATTTTTCTCTTTATAAAAGATCAGGACATAATTTTTTGAATAGATCTGCTTAATTCTGCACTCTTTTTTACAGCTGAATCAGCTAATTCATTGCTATGAATATTCATATAAGCAGGAACTCAGTGCAGATGAATTATCAGCTTTGATATTCTTCTCTTTTGAATTTTCAAAACAGAGTTTAAGATCAGTTCAAGATTCATTTGATTATTATGAATCTAACTATTTCTAAGTCTTTTTAAAGCAGCTTGACTATCAGAGAATATTTATATCTCTTTTAAATAATTTCCTCTTTTATAAGATTTTATTTCAATGAGTTTGAAAGCTTTCACTATTACAAATAGTTCAGCATCAAAGACTTTACATTCACAGCCTAGATTTAAGAAATCTGAGATAAAATTGATATTATCTTCAGTATAAGCAATGTCTGTGTCTAATCTATTCAAGTTCTCATTTTTTGAGTCATCTGAATAAATCAGAATAGAGTCTCTTATATTAATTGTAGAAATTCTCTTCAAATGCTGTTCATATTCTTTCTCTTTTGATAATTCACTTATTTATAAGTCTATAAGAGATTCAAGCTTTTCTCTTCAGAGTGATAACTTCTCATGATCAACTTTTTCAACATTTAAAGAAGAAAATTGATTTTTAATCAGAGAGCATAGTCTGTATAGTTGAGAAGGCATTTTCTTTGAAGAATTATTTTCATTTCAATCAAGAAATCTATTTCAATCCAGTTCATTTCCAGAGTTAATTAATGAAAATGAAGAAGAGACTCTTTCTCTGATTATATGATTTAAGCTCATCTTTACAACTCTCAGAGCATAGTTCATACAGGCCTTTTAAAATCTAATAGCAGGAGAAGGAATTGAAGCTTCAATTTTCATTGCTTTAATAGAAGATAATTTGAATGCTCTCAGAATTCTTCTCAAGACTCTGTTTTACAGACTTTGAAAGAGTTCAGTGAAATTCTCTTGATTATTTCATCAAACTTGAACTTTATAATCAGCTACTGATGTAATACAGGTTATATATAACTGTCTCATAGTCTGAAAGAATAGATCTCTCTCTGTATTTGATAGTCTGATTATGTTGTTCAATAGTCTTTCTGTCATAACAGTTCTTTGTTGAATGTAATATTTAAAATTCAACTTAGAGTTTAATCATACTTCTAATTATTTGACATTTACACTGAGTTTAATCTCTCTATTTAAAAGAGTTAGAGATAGTTCTTTCTCATTGAATCTAGGAAAGAAATGAATTAACTCAGTTTTATTCATATCAAATTGAATTTGATTGATATCTGCTTTAATAAAGATTTTCTTTACAGCTTCTTCAATTACTTTCAAATTCTCTTTGATAGTTTTTAAGCTGTAGACTAAATCAATATCATTCATATAACTTGAAGATTGCACTATTCTCATATTTCTATTTTTGAATAGATATGCAGTGTATATTGCAAATAAAATGAGTGAGATTGAAGATTTCTATAATACTTCTATTTTTATCTCAGTCTTATCTTATTTCATTTCATCAAAGAAGAGTTGTATAATTCTTTTAGACATAAAACAGTTAACTCATTTTATTAGAGAAAGTGACAGTTTTAATATCTTCAATGTCTGAATTAACTTTGACTTTGAAACATGATCAAATGCTTCTTTTATATTAATAAAAACTGCAGTTGAGACCAGATCCTCATACTTTGCTATTTGAATATCATGAATAACTGAGAGAACAGTGTTAATTACAGAACACTGTTTTCTATCTCTCATTTATTCACTGAATAAAAGAGAATTATCTATAGAGCTTATAAAAGATAGTTGAGTAGCTAT
The DNA here is from genome assembly GCF_000003855.2 of Blastomyces gilchristii SLH14081. Taxonomy (NCBI): domain Eukaryota; kingdom Fungi; phylum Ascomycota; class Eurotiomycetes; order Onygenales; family Ajellomycetaceae; genus Blastomyces; species Blastomyces gilchristii. The sequence goes on along the minus strand of NW_003101660.1, from coordinate 662,384 downwards.
TATCTTTTCTAAAACCTTTTCTAGACAGTTCAATAGAGATATTACTCTATATGACTTAGAAATTGAAGTTTTTCTATTAGGTTTTGCAAGAATCACTTCAGTGACTTCTCTCCAGCATTCAGAATGATATTCATTTTTCAAGAGATTGAAAAAGAGCTTAAAATATTCATTCTTTAAGTAGGAATATGTATTTTGAATAATCAAGTGATTAATTGAATCAGAATCTGCAGCAGTTTTAACAGAACTTGAGAAGATAGCTGACTCTAATTCATCTTGTGTAAGATCAGGCCATTCCCAGTCATTTTCATCAATGTAGTTGAGAAGTGATATATTCTCTTCCTCTGAATCTGAATCTGAATCTGATGAGTTCTGAAAGAGAATTCTTATAAAAGCTTAACATTTTTTCTCAAAAGAGTTTGCTGTATATGATTCATTCTGAAACTCATATTCTAGAGCTGAAAGTTTTGCTACACTTCTTGTTTTAGTATAGTTAAAAGCTTTAAAAACTTCCTTTTCTTGTACTTCTTCAAGAAATTTATTCCAGCAGTCTGTTTTAGCTCTTTTAATATCTGAAAAATATTCATTTCTGACAGCTTTGAACTCTTTATCAGATATTACATCATTCTTTCAATCTCTTCTAGCAGTAGCTAATTCTTTTCTTTTAGATGAGATATTCTCATTTCATCAAGGTTTTGAATACTCAGAAGATTTTCTTTTTAAAATATTATCTCTAACACTTGTTAGAATAATAAATGTAATAAGCTTCACTCTATTCTCAAGCATTTCATTTGAGATCTCTTGACCAGAATTCCAATATAGCTCATTCTGTCTTTCAGATTTTAACAGTTTTATGCTTTCTTCAACTGCTTTTCAATCAGCTTTTTCAAAGTTATACTGATTAGAGAGAAGAGGATTTTCACTCATTTATTTTTCACTCAGTTCAATATCAAATTAAATAATCTCATGATCTGATTCTGATGTCTTATTTAAATTAATAAACCAGTTTACAAGTCTTCTTTTCATTAGATTTTATGATATGAAGATTAGATCTATAATAGACTTCTGTTTCATATCTTTTCTAAAGAATGTTTGTTAATCAGACTTATTAATCAAATCTATTGAATGCTCAAAGATTCATTCAATCAGATTATCAGCTCTCACTGCTCTCTTACATTCTGAATTTCATCAGAAATGATGTGCATTGAAATCTTCTGCAATTATAGAGTTTCTTGATGAAGTTATATTCAGAAATTCTTTATTAATTGTTCAGATATTGTTATTTTTCTTCAATGACTTTTTATTATAGATATTTATAAGCTATATAGTATTAAACTCATTTTCTTTATCTATAATATCACTCACCAGAATATCAGAGTCAGACATGATATCAAATCTTAGATTAAATTAATATCTTGATCTCTTTCTTTCATAGATCACTACTCTTGACTTTATCTCAGACTTTTGAGATAGAAAGCAGTAGTAGCTTGAATGAGAAATGATGTAATTTTACTCAGCATTAAAATTCAGTTCCTGAAGTAGTATAAAATCAACTTTTTATTCAAATGCAATTTGAAGATAAGAATAAATACAATTTAAGTTTCTATTCACATTATTTTGAATAAATGTGATTTTTGAAGAGTTTTTAAACTTTTTTTGTTGTTTTTGTTGTATATTCATACTAAAAGAGAGTAGAGATAGAGTAGGATCTAGTCACTATTATCAGATAATAGATTATAACTATTTTAAAAAGTAGAGATCTCAACTGCTTACATTATATCTAGTTTATCATCAGAGTTATTTCTCAATTCTCTAATCTTAACAGAAGTTTGAGAATTCAAATTCTGTTTACATTTAGCTGGAGAATTGAAGTTTGAAGATTTAGATAGTTAAGAGTTTCTTCTTTTTGAGCTTATAGTTATAAGTCTACTGATTTAACTCTTCTCTTCAGTTCTAGATTGACTTTGAGCTTCATCTTTTCTCCAGTTCTTTTGAGTTCTAGAAGTAAATATACATTCTTTTGAGCTAGATGCATGTTTTTCTTTACAATTAGAGCACTTAAGCAGAGTATGTTAACATATTTCATCTCTTTTTAAGCATGTTTCATATTTATACTTACTAGTTTTGTGATCTCTGACACAGAATGCACATTTTGAGTCTCTAAAACATGAGATTGCAAAGTGTTCATATCTTTGACAGTTTAAACACTGTGTTTGAGCTTTAAGATTCATTCTTGAGTCTTTGTATTCATGAACTCTTATTTTCAAACCTGCTACTCTTACTTCAGAGATCTTTGACTGTTCAAGTGTTTTTATATATACTAGAACAGAGGCATTTCTCCTGCTTTGTCTGAACTCAATTGAATTTAGTTATACAGGCTTCTTTCTCAGTTGAATAGAGTTGTATTCTTTCAATTCATTTTTGAGAAGTAGCATTTCTTCTTCACAGTCAAAAATTTCAACTGAAATATCATAAAGAATGAATTTATCTCACTTTTCATCTCTTTCAGATAGAATTATTATGTTTAGTAAAGATTCTACTGCTGACTTTCAGAGATTCTCATTCTGAATAAGAAATTCAGCACTGAATTCAGGTATTATAGTCAGAATAATGAAGTTTTCAAAGAATGATGACTCAATTGAAGCTATAACTGATTTTTGAACTTCAATATCAGTCATCAACTGAGAAAAGAACTGCTGATTAATTTCATTTCTGATTCTGAAAATGAGATTTGAGTTTAGCCTGTTTCTTTGCAGAATATCCTGATTTGAGACTTTGAGAATAAGTCTTCTATTTCTGAAGATTTGAAAGTTTTTCTCTTTTTGCATTTTCTTTTTCACTTTTCTATGAATAGAGACATGAGCAGTATTCTTCTCAGTTTTCTCAGGATTTTGAGCAGATTTTGAGACAGCAGGTTTAGAGATAGCAGATTTAGCTGCTTGAGCATATGTTTTCTTCTGATTCAAAGAAGAAGAAGAAGTAGAAAAAAAGAAAGAAGAAGAGCAAGATGAAGAGTCAGTGATTGTACTAGAAATTTTCAAGGTTTTTTGAACTGTGTTTAAGATTTCAAGTTTGAACTTGATCATCTTCTGTAGTTGTCTAGCCTGAGTATGAAGAATTAATAGAACTTCTTCATTCATCTCACTCAGACACTGCTTTTCAAGAATCTTGCTTGCTTTTTTAAGTTTCTGTATTTCAAGAACTTGTTATTTCTCTATTTCTTCTTTCTTTCTTCTCTTTAGAATTTCAATCTCAGAAATAGTATTTGAGAAAGCATTCTTTTTCATATCAACTGAGTGTACTTTTGAACTTATTATTCTTACTCAATGAAAAGTTAGTCAGACTAATTTAATTGAGATATTTATTAAACTCTTTTGAATTGAAAAGTTGATCAGACTGTTTCAATTAAGAGGTTTCTAAGTCTGTTTTCAATTGAAAAGTTAATCAGACTATTTCAAAAGAAGAATAACAGACTTTTGTATATAAAACACCTGATTTTTTTCACACTAGTTCAGTAACTAGGTTAGATTTTTAAAGAGAATCTAATAAACTAAAATTGATTTTTAAGATAAATTAATAAAATCTTTATAATCTCTTTCTTGAGATACAGTGAGGAAAAGTATGATATTAATTGATAATAAATCAGATAATATGACAGTTTTTAAGAGAAAAACTAATAAAAAATAAATCAATTTTTTGCAGAGAAATTGATTAAAACTATTCAATTTTATTCTAAATCATTCAATTCTTCTCACACAACAAGTGTGCAACTCAAATCAGTTAATAAAGAGTGTAAAAAAGAATTAAGTATTAATGAAAGCTCTTCAGTCACTGAAAAAGTAATTCTTACTTAAAAGAATATGAAATTATAACAGAAAACAACTCTGTTTTTAATTCTTTGTAAGAATATTGTATAAAATCCAGAGAAAAACACCTTACTTTTTCAAGAGAAGTAAAAAACTATTTCTAAGATCTTTTTTTTGTATTAACTGCTGCAGAAGAATGAGATAGAAACTGCTAAGATATACACTACTGTATACTCTCTATCAAGACTTTCTCTCTTCAGAGTCTTGATATTATAGAGAATATAAGTCTGTTTCTATATGATAATATAAATATTGTCAGCGGGATGTAGAGAAACTGGTTATTTATATCTCAAAATAGAAGACTTTGTCAATGATTATATCAATATAGAGTTAATTCTCAAATTCAATAGAAACCTAGTGTTGCTGTTCTCAATTCCTTGCAGAATCTAGTGAATATTGAGATATTAAAACTAGATTTAATATATCTCACTGTGCAGGGATCAAAGACTCAGTCAGATCTTGAAATATACTGATTTTATAGTTGTTGATATGCTGTTAACTTGTTATTCACTGATTATGTATTGAATGCTGTTACTGAGGTATCTTTTTGTATTGTTCTGCTGGGGATGGGCCAGATTGAGAGAGGTAGTACAAGGGTGAGACTTGGTGTTGAAGTCTAGATACACTGGTGACAGACTGTGGAGGTTGCACTTCAGAAGAGTCTGTTGATTATGTGCTTGATATTATCGCCGAGGTATCTTTTTGTATTTTTCTGCCGGGGATGGGCCAGATTGGGAAGGGCGGTACGAGGGTGAGACTTGGCATTGGTGTTTTGGAACATCAAAGATGGACAGGGTTTTCGCGGAGGTCGCTCCTCGGATATCTCCACAACTACAGGTCGGGGATCTTCCAAAATCAAGAAGATTGGTGCATATGGCTAGGTCACTTCACCTTACAATTTGTATGACACTCTGGCCCGGGGTTGTGGTGTGGTAGGGGAGAACGGGGGATAATCCCACACAGGAGTTTCGAACAACGTCCGGTTCACATTTGGCTGGATAACTCCACCACCACACAGGGTATGCGGTCGGCGATGGGGTCAGAATGCTCGTATGATCGAGGGCTTTTCGATGGATCTATCGGCGGGTTCTTATTCGAAAAATCGAGCGAGTTCGTGGTGGAGCGGTGATTTGAGAGTAATTGAGTCAGTAACAGTCTTCTTAAGAGTCTTAAAGCTGATATCTGAATCTATTACTTCTTCAATGAAAATGCTTACTTATGAGAAAAGACTGCACTATGATGCTACTGCTCTGTAAGTATGAAAAGTATTGATAAACTCAGAATCTCAGATCACTGTAGTGTTTTTAAAGCTCATGAAGTGAATGAGCTGAATAATGAAAACTGAGAATCTGCTTTTATAATAAGCAGAATGTGAGAACTCAGATCTAAGAGCTGAGAGATTTATAAGAGTTATCTTTGAATTACAAGATCTTCTCAGAATCTGAAGAAGATTTACAGAATCTGAAGAAGATTTACAGAAACTGTGATTATCACAGACATCACAGATAATATATACTTGAGACTTGTATAACTTCAAAGACACAATTCATACATAGCTGTTTATGAGTCAGGTTTATACTTCTGATCAGTGTTGATAGACTCACTTACAGAGATAGAATCAGTTAATACTGTAGAGTTAATTAGAGAAGACAAGCTTATCTATATAATAACTTTACAAATATCTGAGAACTTTGTAATTATAAAAACTGAGTTTCAGATATCAGAGAAATACTGAGATCTTACAGAGATATTCAGTATAGTAAAGACAGCTGAGCTTTCTTCTCACTGTGAGAAGAATCTGATAATAGATTTAATAGAAGAGCAGAAACTCTTCTGAGAACTAATCTATGAACTCTCTCATTATAAGACAGAGGTCTTACAGATCTATATGAAGAAGAACCTGAAGAATGACTTTATCTGATCTTCACAGATCTTCACAGAAGTCTCTGTGATATTTATAAAAAAGAAGAATAAAGATCTCAGATTATATATAGACTATTATAATCTGAACTTTAAGATAATAAAGAGTTACTACTCTCTATCTCTGATTGAGAATGTAATTAACTGTCTTACAGAAGCTGTTATATTCACACAACTGAATGTGATTAATATATATACATAGCTGCAAATACAGTCTGAGAATAAATGAAAGACTGTCTTTAGAACTGCACTGAGATTGTTTAAATATCTAGTAATGTCTTTTGATTTGATTAATACTCTTACAGTATTTCAGTTCTTTATTAATAAAATACTTCATGTATATCTGAATGTTGTTATAATAATATATCTGAATAATGTGATGATGTACTCTGTGAAGAAGAAAGAATATACTGAGTATGTATGAAGTGTGTTGAAGGCCTTAGATAAGACAGAACTGTATATTAAGCTTATAAAGTATAACTTCAGTATCTGTCAGATTAATTTCCTAGAATATGTAATTACTGCAGATAATATTCAGATGAAATCTTCACAGATTAATACTATTCTATTATGACTGAAGTCAACTAGTATTTATGAGATTCAGATCTTTCTGAGCTTTTATCACGTCTCTGGCCGCGTCAAGACCCTGCTGCGGTTTCACACAGCTCATTACTTTCATGTGAATAATTCCATTCATTTCACAGGCTGTTCAAACCGGTTTTCAACCACTCTATGACATCATTTGAATATATTATAGAAAGATTCAGTTGATGAATAAGAGAACTCTGCTTCTATACAAGATTAGCAGATTACTCTTTCTTAGTAGTGAGACACTGCTGAGATATCACTTCAGTTATTCTTACTCATGAAATAAGAGAAGAGTATCAGCTTATTATCTATATAGAATAACTAGATACTGACTTCTTATCAAAGAAGTCAGTAATTTATTTTTCTTCTACTGAAATATATATAAAAGTTACTGCATTTCTCATACAATCTTCTTAGTATACTAAGTATCATATCTGTGATATTCTTGTAATAACTCTATAGCTCATGAGCTCACTATTTAAGTAAGATAGTTAAGCTTATTTATACAGCTTTTTAAATAACTATCTCTATATAACACTGCTAACTAGTCACTGCTTCAGTTCTGTTATATTACAATTCAAATCACTTAATCTGATTATAAGTTTGAATCAGTCAAGCTCTAACAGACTGATATAATCTTATACACTCACACTGAAATCAATCTGATCTCATTCTCTGAGAGAAACTCTACATCATTCTCTAGAGTATGTACATCTCTACTCTGACAGAAATCTGAGATTTCTGAACTCACTGCACACCTTGATATGAGTTCTTCAATCACTCTATCACTGTCACAGTCTCTACACACCTACATCTATCATGAAGATAGAGAGATTAAGATCAGAGATTCTCTGAGATATAAGAGAAACACATTATCTGAATTTCACAGCTTTATTCATACTTTTGAACAGAAATTCTGTCTTAATCTGAGTCAGTATAATACTTACAAGATATAAGTAATATACATTATCAATCTTCTTGAAGATATCTCTGCAACTACTTGAGCTATTAAGAAGAGAGAGCTTGAGTGTACTGATACTGTAATAACTTGAGAAGAATTTAAGAACTTTCTACTAGATTAAATTGAAGATCACTGTAATTATGACTTCACAGTGACACAGCAGTTCAACTTATTATATTAATAAGATAATGAGAATTCTTCTAATTTTAATATAAGATTTGAAGAATATTAAGAGAAATTAACTGATGATTTGAATTAATTAAAAATACAGCTTTATCTTATAAAGCTGACTTATAAGATATGAACAATAATATTACAGTATCAGAGTTTATTAATCAATTACACTGAGCTTATCAATCTAACTTCTCAGATCTATTTAAATAATCAATTCTCTGAGAAAAAGATTAATAAGATCTCTTCTAAGTAATTAATAATAGAATCTAAATAACATTATGACAGCTTCAGTGTGAAGAAAGTAAAGAAGAATTTCAAGTATTCTGATTCTTCACTCACTGTGAAGAAATATTAAAAAAGATTTGATAAAGATCTCTGTTTTAACTGCAGAGCTGATAATCACTATACTAGTAATTATAAGAAGCTGAAGAAGAGAAGAAACTGAGAAGATATCTTCTTAAAGTTAACTTCTCTTCTGATAAATGTATTTATAAAAGATAAAGAAGAGAAAGAAATGAAGAATTAATAATTCTTATATCTCTGAGTTCATATTATAATCACAATATATATCTTAAATAAGAAAATATCAGTGAGATATCTACTCAACTTCAGAGTAGATATTAACTTTATATTCTATTTCTTTTCTTTAATAAAAAGTTGAAAGAAGATAAATTTATCAGATTATATAAAATTTACTAATGAAATAAAGTACTATTATTTTAACATAATTTAAGTGAAGTGTATAGTCATAGACTTAGAAGAAATCTTCAAGAAGAGCAGTCTGCTTCTTTATATAGTTAATATCATAGATAAGAACATTATTCTAGATCTTTTATAATTAAGAGAAAACAATTCTCTCATTAACTGAGTCACTCAGATGTGACAGTACTGTCTCACTAATAAAGAGATGTTATATATAGCCTGTATTACATCAGTAGCTGATTATGAAGTTCAAGTTTGATGGAATAATCAAGGGAATTTCACTGAACTCTTTCAAAGTCTGCAAAACAGAGCCTTGAGAAGAATTCTGAAAGTATTCAAATCATCTTCTATTAAAGTAATGAAAATTGAAGCTTCAATTCCTCCTCCTGCTATTAGATTTGAAAAGGCCTGTATGAACTATGCTCTGAGAGTTGTAAAGATGAGCTCAAATCATATAATCAGAGAAAGAGTCTCTCCTTCATTTCCATCAATTAACTCTGGAAATGAACTGGATTGGAATAGATTTCTTGATTGAAATGAAAATAATTCTTCAAAGAAAATGCCTTCTCAACTGTACAGACTATGCTCTCTGATTAAAAATCAATTTTCTTCTTTAAATGTTGAAAAAGTTGATCATGAGAAGTTATCTCTCTGGAGAGAAAAGCTTGAATCTCTTATAGACTTATAAATAAGTGAACTATCAAAAGAGAAAGAATATGAACAGCATTTGAAGAGAATTTCTACAATCAATATAAAGAACTCTATTCTGATTTATTCAGATGACTCAAAAAATGAGAACTTGAATAGATTAGGTGCAGGCATTGCTTATACTGAAGATAATATCAATTTTATCTCAGATTTCTGAAATCTAGGCTCTGAATGTGAAGTCTTTGATGCTGAACTATTTGCAATAGTGAAAGCTTTCAAACTCATTAAAATAAAATCTCATAAAAGAGGAAATTGTTTGAAAGAGGCATAAATATTCTCTGATAGTCAAGCTGCTTTAAAAAGACTTAGAAATAGTCAGATTCATAATAATCAAATGAATCTTGAACTGATCTTAAACTCTATTTTGAAAATTCAAAAGAGAAGAACATCAAAGCTGATAATTCATCTGCACTGAGTTCCTGCTCATATGAATATTCATGACAATGAATTGACTGATTCAGCTGCAAAAAAGGGTGCAGAATTAAGCAGATCTATTCAAAAAATTGTGTCCTGGTCTTTTATAAAGAGAAAAATAAAAGAATCTTGTTTAGACAAGTGAAATGAAAGCTGGCAGAAACAAAAGAAGAGTATACATTATTCAAGATTTGAAACAAAACCCAAGTGGAAATCTTGTTCAATTAAATGTAAAAAGAAAATATTCTCATCTATAATACAGCTGAAACTAGGACATGGCTATTTTAAATCTTATATACAAAGATTTGATGATAGATTTGACTCAATAGAATGCTCATTCTGCAATACAAATGAGAATTCTGAGCATATTGTAATGCACTGTGCATTATACAATAGTCTCAGAGCCAGATTGAAAGAGAAGTATGATCTAAATCAATTAAATATGAGATTCTTATTCTCAACTGAGACAGGAATTAAATACTTAATAGACTTTCTATCAGAAACTCAAGCAGCTACAAGAAAATGGCTAAATTCAGAATTATCCGAATATGAAGAGGAGGAAATCAACCAGATATAGTCTGTTAAAACAGCTATATACTATCTTTTAATAATTTGTTTTGTTACAGTCTTTCTTTATTTTATCTTTTCATTTCAATTTCTTTCTGTCTATCTATTTAATATGTCTATCTTTAAGACTGTGTTCTCTTTTCCTTTGTCATGATATTGTCAAATGATTTCAAAGTATGAGATGATGTTAAAACACTGCAATTTGTAAACAGTTTTTGTATTCTGGGCTAGAATTTTCTGATTTTGCATATCTGAAATTGATGAATGTATAATAGTTAACTTTACAGATATAGGAAAAACCCTGAGAACTAAAAGTTCTCAGGTAGATGTCATAGTCTCTGACTGCATACATCTATAATTGAAGAATAATAATAATAATAACTAATAAAGAGACAGTGATAGAGAAATCTGAAGAGTTTCATTAAAAGAATCTTGAGAAAAAGATAGAATCAATATACTATATAACAGATGACTGAGACTTGAAAATAGATGAAGAAGTTATTACTCTCACTACAAGATTAGCAGCAGTATTTATTATTAAAGATAGATGAATACAATGTCTCTTTACAGATTATAAGAATGTCTTTTCAGAAAGAGAAGTAGTGAAGTTTTCTGATATTAAGATATAATATAAGATTTATCTTAAAGATGATATAACAGTACTGTACAGATCTCTTTATAACTTGTCTGTAAAGAAATTAAATGTTCTGTATAAATATCTTGAGAAAGTGTAATCAAAGAACTGAATATACTTATCAAAGAGTTCAGCAGAAACATCTATACTCTTTATATTCAAGAAGAATAGTAGACTATATCTATGTATAGACTACAGAGATCTCAATAAAATAACAGTTAAGAATTACTATTCATTACTATTAATTAATGAGATGATTGATTAATTATCTGAAGTAAAGATATTTATAAAGATTGATATATAGAATATTTATCATAGAATCAGAGTTAATAAAGATATTATTTAAAAAACAGCTTTTCATATCAAGTATAATAACTTTAAATATCTTATTTTATCTTTTAATCTTTATAATACTTCAGTTATCTTTCAGATCTATATAAATAAGACACTGTAGAATCTTGTCAATGTCTTCTACATAGTATACTTAGATAACATTCTAATCTTCTTAAAAATAAAGAAAGAACATGATACTCATGTTTAAGAAGTATTAAGTCACTTGAGACAGTATTAACTCTATATAAATACTGAAAAATGCTTGTTCTACATACAGAAGATTGATTTCTTAGATTATATTATTAAGATGAACAGCATTTTAATAAATAGAAGCTGAGTCTTTATTATTGAGAACTGATCAGTGCTGCAGATATACTGTGAGATGTAGATATTTCTAGAATTTATAAATTTCTATAGATAATTCATCTATACATATTCACAGATTACTGTCTCTCTTACAGATCTGTTAAAGAGAAGTATGAAAGACAGAAAAATAAAACTATTTACTCTCACTCAAGATACTGTGTAGATATTTGTAGAATTAAAATAAGCTTTTATAGATATTATAATACTGAATCACTTTAATTCTGACTTACTCAGTCAGTGTGAGACTGATATATCTGAGAATAAGATCTATGAAATCTTTTCACAGTTGACACTGAAGGCTTTTCAACATTAAAAGAATCAGAGAATAATTATCTCTGAGAATATAGATAATGAAATATCTGTAAGAGAAGACTTTTTTACAGAGTCTATAAGATACTGTGAATAAAGATCAGTGATCTTCTTCTTCAAGAAGTTATCACTTATACAGAGAAGATATAATATTCATAATTAAGAGATATTAGTAATTATTAAATTCTTTAAGATCTGATAATATTATCTTCAGAGTAGTAAGTACTCAGTGTAAGTTCTCACTAATTATATAAATCTGTGTTACTTCTTGATAACAAAGAGTTTGACAGAATATTAAGTCAGATGAGTGAAGCTGCTTTTAGAGTATAATTTCTATATCTGATACTATTCAGATCAGCTGAATCTCACTAATACACTGTTTAAACAGCTCAATTATAATATTATTAATATAGAGAAGAATTCTATAAAAGAATCTCTGTCATCACTGTAAAAGAAGCTGACTGCAGAGAATTAAAGTTCTCTGAAGCTTGAGAACAGTGCTGATAAGACAGCTGTATAATTCAGTATAGAAGATAAAAGAAAACTCAGATCTCTGCAGAGAACTGACACTGAAGATTATAAGCTTCTCATATCATATCTTACTATTATTGAATTAATAAAGAATGAAACAGTCTACAATCTTTTAATCTGACTACTTTTAAAATTTATTAATAAATTACAGAAGAGAGATATCTCTACTGCAGCTTGAATTCAGAAATTGAAGAAGAAAGAATTCAGTTTAAACTTAAAAGAGATAGACTTTGAGTGAAGTAATACTGCTAAGAAATTAAGTTACTGATAACTAGAAGAATATAAACTTCTACTACTGAATAATTCAGTCTTTATCTCTTATAGCAGAGCAGTATATTAGAAGTTATTAAGAATTTATTATAATAATTCTCATGCAGAGCACTTTAGATTAGAGAAGACTAAGAAGCTTCTAAAATATAAATATATTTAAAACAAGCTTCAGATAGATGTTAAAGAGTATATTAAGATCTATAATATCTATTAAAGAATAAAGATTCTGTAGTATAAGTAATACAGTGAGTTGATATCACTGTCTATTTTAAAGAACTTATAATAGAATCTATTAATGAATTTCATAGTTAATCTGCTGAAGTTGATAAGAGTCAAAGAATATAACTTAATTTTGATTATTATTAATCACTTTATAAAGATAATTAAATATATTTCTACTTATAAAAAGATTAAAGCTTCTGAATTAACTGATCTATTTTTAAATATTATTATTTATAATCACAGTGCTCTGAAATCATTAATAATAGATTGAGAATTCCTCTTTATCAGTAAATACTGATTGACTTTTTACTATTATCTTATAATAAGATGTCTTCTCAGTACTGTATTTCATTCATAGATAGATAATCAGACTGAATATCAGAACTAGATACTAGAATAGTATCTTCAAGTATTCTATTTATATTATCAGAATAATTAACTCAAACATCTTCTAATCACTGAATTTATATATAATAATACAAAGAATGCAATCTTAAAGATATCTTCTTTCTATACTTATTATAAATATAATTCTTCATTACTCAGTGACATCACAGACAATGTTTTAAAGAGAGAAATAGATAGTTAGAATATTAAATAGATACAGAGAACAGAGTATTTCTCAGTATTAGAAGTAAAAGTAAGATTGAAACTTTTAAATAAAATTCATAAGAAGACAGTGAAAAGTATTCACTGTACTCAGAAGTAGTAGACAGAATACTATAATTAAAAATATCTTTTAATAAAGTTCTTAATAGAGGATCAAGTACTACTTTTAACAAAGAATATCAAGATAATAAGACTGTGTAAGAAGCTTAGTAAGTGATAACTAGAATCTTTCTTAGTAATAAAAGTAATGAGTAAACAGATATATAAGTTGAAATTATTCTCAGAATTGAAATCAATTCATTCTGTTTTTTACATTTTCTATTTAAAGCTCTATAAGCAATACTCTGAAGTGAAGCTGTCTCAGCTGAGTAATATTAAAATCAAGAATGATACTGAATATTTTATAAAGAAAATATTGAATAAATAACTATATTACAGTAAGCTTCAATATCTTATAAAATAAAAAGATTATTTATTATCAGAGAATTCATGAGAATGACTTGAGTATTTGAAAAATACTGAGAAAGAGATTGTAAGCTATGAGACAGCTAGTAGAGATTACTCTATTATATATTAAAGATGTTAAATAAGAAATACTGCTTAAAACTTCTTATTTTTTCTTAAAGGATTTTTTTAGAGATAATCTTACAGTAATAAGCTGATATCTTATAAGCTCTATAACACTCTTCTTCTATTTTCTCTCAAAGAATTTTTTAAAAGTTTAATAAGACTATATAAGTGTAAAACTTCTAAAGCAGTTAGAGAAAAGAGATATTTAAAACTAATAAAAAGATTAATATTATTAATCTGCAGATCACTGCTATTCTAATGAGATCACAGCCTGTTAAAAAAGTAAAAAGAGAGAATCTCAGAGTCTACTTATTAATAATTATACTCTCATTAAACTCATTCTTTATCATTGAAATCTTTAGTATTAGTATCTTTATCTGCTGAGAAGTTAGTGCTGCAGTGCTGCAGTGCTGCAGAGAAGTATACTATAGAAGAACATATATAAAGAGTATAAGAGATACTGAAATTATTAACTTATCAACTTATAAAGTATCTCAGTTATCTGCTTTAACTGAAGTGAGATTCTCTCTAATTATTAATTAATCTCTGCAGCACTTTTAACAGCAGTACTGACTAACTTCTTTTTAAGACTAGTTATTCTAAGATGTTTTTTCATCTCAGAGATTCACACTTTCATCTTCTTTTACAGATGAGTAAGAGAAATCTTCTCAGTCTTAATAGAATCTATCAATACTTGAAGCTCTAAGACTTTTACTCTGTACTACTTGAGCATCTAAGCTTCTTATCAGAACTGATACAATATCTTCTTATGAGTAGATAATACTTACAGAGAGATAGAAGTTATTATTACAGATATAACAGAAATAACAGAAGTAAAAGAAGAGATAGATATATAAAATCCTCTCTTTCTTCAGCTGCTTAGTACAGTACAGACATGTAATAATACTGATCAGAGATTATATCAGAGTCTCTTCACAGAGAGAAGATAAAGAAACTGCAGAACTCTGTGAACTTAACTCAGTAGTATTTTAAGCAGGGCTCAGATATATCATAGAAGAAGAACTATAAATTAAGCTTCTCAGAGTCACTGTTTCTGAAATCAAGCTCTCTCTCTGAGATTCTCTCTGAATGATCACACAGAGTCATACATTATTATATTAACTGAGAGAAAGAGCAGTGTTACAACAGTAGTGAGAGAGATAGAGAAAGAATCAGATATAGATAAATCAATCAGCAGAAGAAATGATATCTCACTGTAAGATTGTCACGCTCCCGGCCGCGTCAAGGCCCCGCTGCGGTTCCACACGGCTCATCACTTCCATGCGGATGATTTCATTCTGTCTGAACTGGTTTTCAATCACTCTATGATATCATTCAGATATATCATAGAAAGATCTGATTGATAAATATAAGAACCTCACTTCTATATGAGGTCAGTAGATTACTCTTTCTTGACAGTGAGATACTGCTGAGGTATTACTCTGACTATTCTTACTTATAGAATGAGAGAAGAGTATCTGCTTATTATCTATATAGAATAATTAGATGCTGACTTCTTATCAAAGAAGCTAGTGATTCATTTTTCTTCTACTGAAATATATACAAGAGTTACTATGTTTCTCATATAATCTTCTTAGTATACTAAGTATTATATCTGTGATATTCTCATAATAACTCTGTAGTCTATGAGCTCACTATTTAAGCAAGATAGTTAAGCTCACTTATATAACTTCTTAAACAACTATCTCTATATAATACTACTAACTAGTCACTGCTTCAGTTCTATTATATTACAATTTAAATCACTTAATCTGATTATAAGTTTGAATCAGTCAAGCTTTAACAGACTGATATAATCTCATGCATCTATACTGAGACTAATCTGATCTCATTCTCTGGAAAAAACTCTACATTATTCTCTAGAGTGTGTATATCTCTACTCTGATAGAAATCTGAGATTTCTGAACTCACTGCATACTTTGATATAAGTTCTTCAACTGCTCTATTACTGTCACAGCCTCTACACACCTATGTCTATTATAAAGATAGAGAGATTAAGATCAGAGATTCTTCAAGATATAAGAAAAATATATTATCTGAATTTCACAGCTTTATCTATACTTTTGAATGAAAATTCTGCCTTAATCTGAGTCAGTATAATACTTATAAGATATGAGTAATATACACTGTCAATCTTCTTGAAGACATCTCTGTGACTACTTGAGTTATTAAGAAGAGAGAGCTTAAGCATACTGATACTGTAATAACTTAAGAAGAATTCAAGAACTTTCTACTGAATTAAATTAAAGATCACTGTAACTGTAGCTTCATAGTAACATAGTGATTTAACTTATTATATTAATAAGATGATGAGAATTCTTCTGATTTCAATATAAGATTTGAAGAATATTGAGAGAAATTAACTGATGATTTGAATCAATTAAAGATATAGCTTTATCTCATGAAGCTGACTCATAAGATACAGATAATGATATCACAGTATCAGAGTTTATTAACTAATTACACTGAGCTTGTTAATCTGGCTTTCTGAATCTATTTGAATAATTAATTCTTTAAGAAAAAGATTAATAAGATTTCTTCTAAGTAATCAATGATAGAATCTAAATAATACTGTGACAGCTTCAGTGTAGAGAAAGTAAAGAAGAATTTCAAGTATTCTAATTCTTCACTCACTGTAAAGAAATGTTAAAAAAGATTTAATAAAGATCTCTATTTTAACTGCAGAGCTGATAATTACTATATCAGTGATTATAAGAAACTGAAGAAGAGAAGAAACTGAGAAGATATCTTCTCAAAGTTAACTTCTCTTCTGATAAATGTATTCATAGAAGATAAAGAAGAGAAAGAAATGAAGAATTAATAATTCTCATATCTTCAAGTTTATATTACAATTATAATACATACTCTGAATAAGAAGATATCAGTGAGATATCTACTCAACTCTGAGATAAATACTAACTTCATATTCTATTTCTTTTCTTTAATAAAGAATTGAAAGAAGATAGATCTGTCAGATTATATAAAATTTATTAATAAAATGAAATATTATTATTTTAATATAATTTAAGCAAAGTATGTGATTATAGATTTAGAAGAAATCTTTAAGAAAAGCAGTCTGCTTCTTCATACAGTTAATATCATAGATAAGAATGTTATTCTAGATCTTCTATAATTGAGAGAAAACAATTCTCTCATTGACTGAGTCACTTAGATGTGATAATATCATCTCACTGATAAAGAGACAGTAATAGAGAAATCTGAAGAGTTTCATCAGAAGAATCTTGAGAAAAAGATAGAGTTAATATACTATATAGCAGATGACTGAGACTTGAGAATAAATGAAAAAGTTATCACTCTCACTGTAAGATTAGCAGTAGTATTTATCATTAAAGACAGATATATATAATATCTCTTTACAGATTATAAGAATATCTTTTCAGAAAGAAAAGCAGTGAAGTTTCTCAATATCAAGATATAATATAAGATTTATCTTGAGAACAGTGCAACAGCACTGTACAGATCTCTTTATAACTTATCTATAAAGAAATTGAATATTCTGTGCAAATATCTTGAAGAAGTGTAATCAAAGAACTGAATATATTTATCAAAGAGTTTAGCAGAGATGTCTATACTCTTTATACTTAAGAAAGACAGTAGACTATATCTATGCATAGACTACAGAGATCTCAATAAGATAACAGTTAAGAATCACTATTCATTATCATTAATTAATGAGATGATTAATTAATTATCTGAAGTAAAGATATTCATAAAGATTGATATACAGAATATCTATTATGAAATCAGAGTTAATAAAGACAATATTTGAAAAACAGCTTTTCATATCAAATACAGTAATTTTGAATATCTTGTTTTATCTTTTAGTCTTTATAATACTTCAGTCATCTTTTAGATCTATATAAATGAGATACTGTGAGACCTTGTTAACATCTTCTGCATAGTATATCTGAACAACATTCTAATCTTCTTAAAAATAGAGAAAGAACATGATACTTATGTTTAAGAAGTGTTGAGTTGCTTAAGACTAGACTGACCGTGTGACCGTGTCTGAAACCAGAACCAGATTTTTTGATAGTTTCATTACCAATTCGACTGATCTCATTACACAGTTTTAACATTAGATAGTAGTCTCATACTGTCCCAGTGAGACTTACTGTCTACTCTTGTCACATTTTTCAAATGAGATCATGATTTCTACTTCTCAATTTAAATTATTTTTATTACTTTAAATAACTTTAAATCTCATTTGAGTGTTACCAAAAAGCGTTACTTTTTAAAAAATTAAAAATAGTCTAAAAAAAACCTTAAAATGTCTAAAAATAGTAACTTTATGCCAAGAATGAGACTAAATGGGATCAAATGGAACCACTTTCTCATTTTTTTCAAGTCATGGTTTCATTTTAAGATCTGATATATAGTCACTTTACATGTTTTTTTGATAGCCAGTCCCAGCGGGATTCACGCCAAGAAATGTATGAGATCAGACCAAATGAGATCAAATGTGAAATTCATAATCTCAGCGGCCAGTCTACTTGAGACAGTATTAACTCTATATAAACACTGAAAAATACTTGTTCTATATGTAGAAGATTGATTTCTTAGATTATATTATTAAGATGAACAGCATTTTAATAAACAGAAGTCAGGTCTTCATCATTAAGAACTGACTGACACTGTGAATATACTGTGAGATGCAGATGTTTCTAGAATTTGCAAATTTCTACAGATAATTTATCTATATATATTCACAGATTACTGTCTCTCTTACAGATCTGTTAAAGAGAAGTGTGAAAGATAGAAAAACAGAACTGTTTATTCTTATTCAAGACATTATACAGATGTTTACAGAATTGAAATAAGCTTTTACAGATATTACAATACTGAATCACTTTAACTCTGACTTACTCAGTCAGTGTGAGACTGATATATCTGAGAATGAGATCTGTGAAATCTTTTTACAGTTGATATCAGAGATCTTTTAATGTTGAAAGAATCAGAGAATAATTACTTCTAAGAATACAGATAATGAAATGTCTGTAAGAGAAGACTTTTTCACAGAGTCTATAAGACACTGTGAATAAAGATCAGTGATCTTCTTCTTCAAGAAGTTATCACTCATACAGAGAAGATATAATACTCATGATTAAAAGATATTAACAATTGTTGAATTCTTTAAGATCTGATGACATTATCTTCAAAATAATAAGTATTCAGTGTAAGTTCTCACTGATTATATAAATCTACATTACTTCTTGACAATAAAGAGCTTGATAGAATGTTAAGTCAGATGAGTAGAGCTGCTTTCAGAGTATGATTTCTATATCTGATACTGTTCAGATTAGCTTAATTCTGCTGATATATTATCTAGACAGTCTGATTATAATATTATTGATATAAAGAAGAATTCTATAAAAGAATCT
The DNA here is from genome assembly GCF_000003855.2 of Blastomyces gilchristii SLH14081. Classification (NCBI taxonomy): domain Eukaryota; kingdom Fungi; phylum Ascomycota; class Eurotiomycetes; order Onygenales; family Ajellomycetaceae; genus Blastomyces; species Blastomyces gilchristii. Next base: position 643,220 of record NW_003101660.1, on the reverse strand, counting down.
CTGTTATCACTGCAGAAGAAGCTGACTGTAGAGAATTAAGATTCTCTGAAGCTTGAGAACAGTGCTGATAAGACAGCTGTGTGACTCAGTATAGAAGATGAAAGAAAACCTGAGTCTCTGTAGAGAACTAATACTGAAGATTATAAGCTTCTTATATTATATCTTATAATTATTTAATTGATAAAGAATGAAATAGTCTATAATCTTTTAACTTAACTACTTTTAAAATTCATTGATAAATTATAGAAGAGAGATATCTCTACTGCAGCTTAAATTCAGAAGTTGAAGAAGAAAGAATTCAGTTTAAACTTGAAAGAGATAGACTCTGAGTAAGACAGTGCTGTTAAAGAACTAAGTCACTAATAACTAAAAGAATATAAACTTCTACTGCTGAATAATTCAGTCTTTATTTCTTATAGTAGAGCAGTGTGTCAGAAGTTATTGAGAATTTATTATAATAATTCTCATACAGAACACTTTGAATTAGAGAAGACTGAGAAGCTTTTAAAATATAAATATATTTAAAACAAACTTCAGACAGATATTAAAGAGTATATTAAGACTTATAATATCTATTAAAGAATAAAGATTCTGCAGTATAAGTAATACAGTGAGTTGATATCACTGTCTATTTCAAAGAGCTTATGACAGAATCTATCAATGAATTTCATAGTTAATCTGTCAAAGTTGATAAGAGTTAAAGAATATAACTTAATTTTGATCATTATTGATTATTTCACAAAGATAATTAAATATATCTTTATTTATAAAAAGATTAAAGCCTCTGAATTGACTAATCTATTTTTAGATATTATTATTTATAATCACAGTGCTCTGAAATCATTGATAATAGATTAAGAATTTCTCTTCATCAGTAAATACTGATCAGCTTTTTATTATTATTTTATAATAAGATATCTTCTCAGTACTGCATTTCATCTGTAGACAGATGATCAGACTGAATATCAGAATCAGATACTAAAACAGCATCTTTAAGTGTTCTATTTATATTATCAGAATAATTGACTTAAACATCTTCTAATCACTGAATTCATATATAATAATGTAAAGAATATAATTTTAAAGATATCTTCTTTCTATACTTATTATAAATATAATTCTTCATTACTCAGTGACATCACAGATAACATTTTAAAGAAGAAGATAGACAGTCAGAATATTGAATAGATACAGAGAACAGAGTATCTCTCAGTATTAAAAGTAAAAGTGAGATTGAAACTTTTGAATAAAATTCATGAGAAGATAGTGAAAAGTATTCACTACACTCAGAAGCAGCAGATGAAATACTATAATTAAAAACATCTTTTAATGAAGTTCTTAATAGAGAATCAAGTACTACTTTCAGCAAAGAATATCAAGATAATAAGACTATATAAGAAGCTTAGTGAGTGATAACTAGAATCTTTCTCAGTAATAAGAGTGATAAATAAGCAGATATATAAGTTGAAATTACTTACAGAATTAAAATCAATTTATTCTATTTTTCATATTTTCTATTTAAAGTTCTATAAACAATGTTCTGAGATGAAGTCATCTTAACTGAATAATATTAAGATTGAAAATGATACTGAATATCTTATAAAGAAAATATTGAATAAGTGAATATATTATAATAAGCTTTAATATCTTATTAAATGAGAAGATTATTTATTATCAGAGAATTCATGAGAATTGCTTGAGCATTTGAAAAATGCTGAGAAAGAGATTATAAGCTATGAGATAGCTAGTAGAGATTATCTTATTATATATCAGAGATGTTAAGTAAGAAATACTGTTTAAAACTTCTCATTTTTTCTCAAAGAGTTTTTTTAGAGATAATCTTATAATGATAAGTCAGTATCTTATAAGCTCTGTAACACTCTTCTTCTATTTTCTCTTAAAGAGTTTTTTAGAAGTTTAATAAGACTATACAAGTGTAAAATTTCTGAAGCAGTTAGAGAAAAGAGATATTTGAAATTAATAAAAAGATTAATATTATTGATCTGCAGACTGCTGCTATTCTAATGAGACTGCAGTCTGCTGAAAAAGTAAAAAGAAGAAATCTCAGAGTCTACTTATTAATAATTATACTCTCATTAAACTCATTCTTCACTGTTAAAGTCTCTGACACTGATATCTTTATCTGCTGAGAAGTTGGTACTGTGATACTGCAGAGAAGCATGCTACAGAAGAGCATGCATGCTATAGAAGAGTATAAGAGATACTGAAATTATCAATTTATTAACTTATAAAACATCTCAGTCATCTGCTTTAACTGAAGTGAGATTCTCTTCAATCAGTGATTAATCTCTGCAGTGCTTTTAATAACAGTACTGATTAATCTCTTCTTAAGATTAGTTATTCTGAGATATTTTTTTATCTCAGAGATTCATACTTTCATCTTCTTTTATAGATGAGTAAGAAGAATCTTCTCAGTCTTAACAGAATTTATTAATACTTAAAGTTCTGAGACTCTCACTCTATACTGCTTAAGTATCTGAACTTCTTATCAGAGCTGATATGACATCTTCTTATAGAGTAGATAATACTTACAGAAAGATAGAAGTTATTGTTACAGATATAATGAAAATAACAGAAGTGAGAGAAGAGATAGATATATAAGATCTTCTTCTTCTTCAGCTGCTTAGTGTAGTGTAGATAAGTAATAATATCAGTCAGAGACTGCACTGAAGTCTTCTTACAGAGAGAAGATAAAGAAACTGCAGTATTCTGTGAACTCAACTCAGCAGCATCTTAAACAGAGCTCAGATGTGCTGTGAGAGAGAAACTACAGATTGAGCTTCTTAAAATCACTGTCTTTGAAATCAAGCTCTCTTCAGGTTTCTCTTCAAATGATCACATGAGATCATATATCACTGTGTTGACTGAGAGAAGAGACAGTATCACAACAGTAGCAGAGAAGACAGAGAAAGAACTGAATATAGATGAACTGATTAGTAGAACAAATAACATCTCACTGCAAGATACAGTGACTATCATCACAGCTGTAAGAGAAGTAGAAGAAGAAGAAGAAGAAGATGTAATAATGAGAGCAGTGCTTCTGCAGTTCATTGACACTACTGTCTCTATCTTCAACTGAGCTTTCTTAACAGTCACAGAGACTGCAGCTGCATCATGAAGATATTTATTCACTAGAAAATATCAGAATAAGTTCTTTATTATTCTTTAAGAATAATACTCTCATGCACTCACTGTTGTAATTAAGAGAGAAAAGAAGAAAAATATATCACAGAAGAGAAAGATCTTTTTAAAAAATTCTATTACTACTGTTAGCTTTGTCTCTAAAATACATCACTTTTACAGAGAATTTTATATATAGAATGAAATATGATAAGAGATCTATAAGTCACTTATTAACTACATTTTTCACATTTTAAATCAATATATAAGAAACTCACTTATCATGTGTTTAATTTGAATAAAGATGAGAAAAGAAAGATCTATACAGTTAGCAGAAAAACTCATCTATTTCTTTATATCACACACAGTACATGTACTATTAATCAGTTAATAACTGTTGCTATATAACAAAGATAACTCTCAATTCAGTAATCTTGAGAGTATCAGAACTATACTCTTAAAGAAGAGAGTATTATTATATTCTCAGCTGTGTCAAGACTCTGCTATGATTTTATACAGCTCATTACTTTCATGCAGATAATTTCATTCTGTCTGAACCAGTTTTCAATCACTCTATGATATCATTCAGATATATCATAGAAAGATCTGATTAATGAATATAAGAATCTTACTTCTATATAAGATCAGCAGATTACTCTTTCTTAATAATGAGATACTGCTAAGATATCACTCTGACTATTCTTACTCATAGAATGAGAGAAGAATATTCACTCATTATCTATATAGAATAGCAAGATACTGGCTTCTCATTAAAGAAGTCAGTGATTCATTTTTCTTCTACTGAAATATATATAAGAGTTACTGTGTTTCTCATACAATCTTCTTAGTATACTAAGTACTATATCTGTGATATTCTTATAATAACTCTGTAGTCTACAAGCTCACTATTCAAGCAAGATAGTCAAGCTCACTTATACAGCTTCTCAAACAACTACTTCTACATGACGCCGCTGACTAGCCACCGCTTCGGTTCCGTCACGTTACAAAGATATAATGACTACTGCTGTGACTGTAAGAGAAGTAGAGGAAGAAGAAGAAGAAAAAGATATAATAATGAAAGTAATGCTTCTGTGATCTGTTAATATCACTGTCTTCATCTTTAACTGAGCTTTCTTAACAGTCACAGAGACTGCAGCTGCATCATGAAGATGTTTATTATTCACTAGAAAATATCAGAATAAGTCTCTTATTATCTCTCAAGAACAATGCTTTCATGCACTCACTATTACAGATGAGAGAGAGAGAGAGAAAAATGTTTCATAAGAGAGAAAGATCTTTTCAAAAAATCCTGTCACTACTGTTAGCTTTATCTCTAAAATACATCACTTTTACAGAGAATTTTATATATAGAACAGAATATGATGAGAGATCTGTAAGTTATTTATTAACTATATTTTTCACATTTCAAATTGATATATAAGAAACTCACTTATCATATGTTTAATTTGAATAAAGATGAGAAAAGAAAGATCTACACAGTCAGCAGAAAAACTCATCTATTTCTTTGTATTATATATAACATATATAGACTGGCTGCTGAGATCATGAATTTCACATTTGATCTCATTTGGTCTGGTCTCATACATTTCTTGACGTGAATCCCGCTGGGACTGGCTATTAAAAAAACATGTAAAGTGACTATATATCAGATCTTAAAATGAAACCATGACTTGAAAAAAATAAGAAAGTGGTTCCATTTGGTCCCATTTAGTTCTATTCTTGGCATAAAGTTACTATTTTTAGACATTTTAAGGTTTTTTTTAGACTATTTTTAATTTTTTAAAAAGTAACACTTTTTGATAACACTCAAATGAGATTTAAAGTCATTTAAAGCAATAAAAATAATTTAAATTGAGAAGTGGAAATCATGGTCCCATTTGGAAAATGTGACAAGAGTAGACAGTAAGTCTCACTGAAACAGTATGAGACTACTATCTAATGTTAAAACCGTGTAATGGAATCAGTTGAATTGATAATGAAACTATCAAAAAATCTGGTCCTGGTCTCAGACACGGTCACACGGTCAGTCTAAACATATACACTGTTAAATCAGTGAGTAACTATTACTATATAATAAAGATAATTTCTAATCTGATAATCTTAAGAGTATCAGAACTATATCTTTAAAGAAGAGAGTATTATCACATCTCTGACTGTGTCAAGACTCTGCTGCAGTTTCACACAGCTTATTACTTTCATATGAATAATTTCATTTATTCTGTAGATTATTTAAACTGGTTTTCAATCACTCTATAATATTATTCAGATATATTATAGAAAGATCTGATTGATGAATAAGAGAATCTCACTTTTATACAAGATCAGCAGATTACTCTTTCTTGATAGTAAGATACTGCTGAGATATTACTCTGGTTATTCTTACTCATGAAAGGAGAGAAGAGTATCAGCTTATTATCTGTATAGAATAATTAGATGCTGACTTCTTATTAAAGAAGTCAGTGATTCATTTTTCTTCTACTGAAATATATATAAGAGTTACTGCATTTCTTATACAATCTTCTTAGTATACTAAGTATCATATCTGTGATATTCTTGCAATAACTCTGTAGCTCACAAGCTTACTATTCAAGCAAGATAGTCAAGCTCACTTATACAGCTTCTCAAACAACTACCTCTACATAATACTGCTGACTAGCCACCGCTTCGGTTCCGCCACGTTACAGCTTTGTGAATTTCTATAGACAGTTTATCTTTGTGTTTATAAGAATCTTCTTAACTCTTACAGACATGCTGAAGAATGAAAATAAGAAGAAGTTACTCTATGAATAGAGAATAAAAAGATTATTAAGAAGAGAGAGCTGTGAGAACTTTCTTATTTCAGAAGCTTACAGAGTCTTTACAAGATTAAAACAGATATTTATAAACATAGTAATACTGTTTCACTTTGATCTCTTACTCTTAATCAGATTAAAGATAGATATCTTCTTCTTTACAATTTCAGAAATAGTCTTATAACTAGAGTTAAATAAGGACTGAGTTTCAGTAGTCTTTTTCTCATAGAAGATGTAACTCATGAAGATTAACTATAATATTCATAATCAGAAGTTTCTTATAATAGTGAAATTCTTTCATCACTGATATCACTACTTTAAGAGTCTTATAACAGTGATTACTGTTAGAACTAATTATAACAGCTTATGATAGTTTACTTCAATCAAGAAACTCTCACAGTAGTAGATTTACTGAGCTCAGAGACTGAGTGAGTTCTGATTCAAGATAGAATATATCAAGAGAACTAAGAACTTAGCAGACAGACTCTCTTACAGATCAGACTATGTTAAGAAGATCAGAGCAACAGATACAGAGAGACTAGAGAAGATAGAAAAGCTTTATAAGATGCTCAGACTGAGTGTTATAAAGAGATTGACTGAAGAGTCTCTTAATTCTCTATGAGAAAAGAAAGAGAAGAAAGAGAAGAAGTCTGTATAATTACTCTCTATAATACTAAGAGTCAATACTCTGAGAATCTCTGTGAGAATTCTTGAAGAGAGTATCTATAATCTGAAGAATTTACAGACTTTGAGAAGTACTGCAGAAGATCTGATGTAAGAAGAAACAGAGTATAAGTCTTTATAAGATCTTCTATTCAGATTGTCTGAACTATAACTGAAGAATAAATATACTCAGTATATTTAAAAACTGCTCACAGCAGAGATTAATTCTGCAGAAATAAAGAATTAAAGAGACTTAAATAGTCTCTTATAAAGAGAGAGCTGAATTTATATATCTATAAATGAGTTTCTATACATAGAACTTATTAAAAGATATCATGACTCTTCTCTAGTAAGTCATTTTACAGATACTAGAACTTATAAGTTACTTATAAGAAAATACTTCTGACTGAAGATACAAGAACTTATGAAGAAGATAGTGAATTCTTATACTATTTATCAGAGTTTATAAGTAGTGCAGTTCAGATTATATAAAGAACTTACTTCTCTACTTATCTTATGAAAATCTTGAGAATAGCTAGAAATAAACATTTTTATAAGTCTTTCTGAAAGCAAGAATATATATAATATCTGCTTTAACAGTGTATTGATGATAGTGAATTACTTTATCAAGATAACACACTTTATACTCATCTATAAGAACTTAAAGTTAAAGAATTTAGCTCATATCTTTATCTATAATATGATTCAGTTATATGAATTATCTGTAAATATTATCTCAGATAGAGAATCAATCTTTATAGAGAAGTTCTGATCTGATCTAATAACTATACTGAAGATCTTATAAGATCTAAGTATGACTTTTCATTAATAGACAGATGATCAGACAGAATGTCTGATAAGTATATTAAAATAGTATCTGTAGTACTTTATCAATTACAATCAGAATGACTGAGTGCATTGATTATCACTTACAGAGTTTATATACAATAACTCAAAGTATGTTAGTATAGATAAAACTCTCTTTGAGATACTTACTGAGACTTATCTGCAGATAATCTTGATAAACTCATGAGAGTATACTATAGAGTGTGATGATATCTGTGAATAAGCTGAGAGAATTCAGAATATTCAGAAGAAAGTTCACAAATTCTTGAGAAAGACTCAAGAGTATTAGAAGAGATACTATGACTTCAAGTATATTATAAAGAGTTTTAAAAAAGATGATAGAGTCTGACTGAGTTTAGAAAATATCATTATACAGAGATCTAGTAAGAAGCTGAATCTCTTATAAACAGAGTCTTATAAGATTATAAAGAAAGTTAGCTCACTATTCTATAGATTGAAACTGTTATCTGAGTTATAGATATATAATGTTTTTCATATCTCTTTACTTTATAAATATAAGAAATTCTTAGAAGAGAACTCTGTGACTTATCACTCTGTTCATGAAGTACTAGAGAGTGAAAGAGAATATCAGATTAAAGAGATTATTAACTTAGAGAAGTGAGATTATAAGCTCTGATTTAAGATTCAGTGATAAGAGTATTCTGATAAGATGAATGAGTTCACTTAAGAATTATCTAAGCAGATAAGATATCTGTAGAAGTTAAGACATAACTTTTATACTGTAAATTCTGATAAGTCAGAATAATACAGTCTTCACTAAGAATCTGATTGTAATAAAGATATTAATACTGTCATTTGTAAATTCTAATCTATAAGATAATGAGTTTCTACTGAGATGAACAGTCTGTGATGTATATAAAGAGAAGAAGAAATCATATTCTTATTAAAGCTAAAAAATAAGAAAATAGAAACAGAACTGTGAATATAATTTAGAGATTAATAAAGAAAAAATAAAGAAAACTCACACTCATATTCTCAATATCTATGATATTTAATTCTCTCATAACTATCAATTTTCTTCTTCAAAGAAGCAGAAAGTATTATACTTATAATACAGACAATTATTGCATTTAGCATAAAGACTGTTAAAAATACACAGACTTCAGAGAAGCTGAATATCAGAGTACACACAGTTGTGACAGAGTCTTAAGAGCTGGCTGTCTGTATGTGTGATCAGATATCTCTTATAAAGCTATGTCTACTCTCTTAGTTATGCTGAAGTATTCAGCCTGAAAATAATTAAGATATGAAGAGAGAGCTTATCTACTCAGATCAACTCTTGTTACAAATTCATGACATTTGCATTGTCTTAATTATGTGAATTTTACAGATATCTGAGAACTCATCTCTCATTGATAATAAGATTGCAGAAATGTGCTGCAGTGTGAGAATCATTAATAGAGAATCTAAACATATTTATATATACCTGATCAGAGATTGTATGAACAGAGAAAGAATAATTATAGATTCACAGAGTCATAGAAGACACTGACAACACTGAGAGCTTTATAAGAACTGTTAGCTAGAATCTGTAAGAAATTACTTACAGAGAGACTTACAGTAAAGAACAGAACTGTGCTACTTAAAGTCAGAGACTGATCTGAGAAAGACATGAAATTGACTACTGACTCAAAGATTGAGTGCAGTGACAGAACTGAGAAGAATAAAGATACTATTATAAGTGATAATATCTCTGCTTCATCAGTCAGTAAAAAGTGATCAGAGAAGTTGCAGAGATGCTTATAAGAAGCTTAATAGTAATCAGATATTATTTATAAAGATATTGAAATTGAAAAAATTTTTTATTCTTGAGAAGTTCTTGAATTAATATATAAATATTGTCAGAAACACTCTCTCTCTGTTATCTAAGTGAAAACACTTCACAGATAAATGAGAAATACTCATAGTTTGTAAGAATAAAAGCTGTTACAGAAAAAGAGAAAAGAAGATAAGATTCTATTAATAGATCTGAGATATTTATACTACTCTAGAGAGATTTACTTACACTGTGAATAATTCTGCAGAATAGTCAGATTACTTCAGTAAATAAAGAGTAATTATGAATTGCAGATCTGAATCTTTCTATATAACTATTGTAACATGATGGAACCGAAGCGGTGGCTAGTCAGCGGTGTCACATAGAGATAGTTGTTTAAAAAGCTGTATAAGTGAGCTTGACTATCTTGCTTGAATAGCAAGCTCATGAGCTACAGAGTTATTGTGAGAATATCACAGATATGATACTTAGTATACTAAGAAGATTATATGAGAAACACAGTAACTCTTATATATATTTCAGTAGAAGAAAAATGAATTACTGACTTCTTTGATAAGAAGTCAGCATCTAATTATTCTATATAGATAATAAGCTGATACTCTTCTCTCATTTCATGAGTAAGAATAACCAGAGTAATATCTCAGCAGCATCTTACTATCAAGAAAGAGTAATCTACTAATCTTGTATAAAAGTGAGATTCTCTTATTCATCAATCAGATCTTTCTATGATATATCTGAATAATATTATAGAGTGATTAAAAACCAGTTTAAATAATCTACAGAATAAATGAAATTATTCATATAAAAGTAATGAGCTGTGTGAAACTGTAGCAGAGTCTTGACACAGTCAGAAATGTGATAATACTCTCTTCTTTAAAGATATATTTCTGATACTCTTAAGATTATCAGATTAGAAATTATCTTTATTATATAGTAATAGTTACTCACTGATTTAACAGTGTATATGTTATATATAATACAAAGAAATAGATGAGTTTTTCTACTGACTGTGTAGATCTTTCTTTTCTCATCTTCATTCAAATCAAATATATGATAAGTGAGTTTCTTATATATATTAATTTGAGATATGAAAAATGTAGTTAATAAGTGACTTACAGATCTCTTATTATATTTCATTCTATATATAAAATTCTCTATAAAAGTGATGTATTTTAGAGATAAAGTTAACAGTAGTGACAGGATTTTTTGAAAAGATTCTCTCTCTCTATGAAATATTTTTCTTTTCCTCTCTCTCATCTGTAATAGTGAGTGCATGAGAGTATCATTCTTGAGAGATAATAAGAAACTTATTCTGACATTTTCTAGTAAATAATAAATATCTTTATGATGCAGCTGCAGTCTCTGATTGAAGGCAGAGACAGCAGTGTTAATAGACTGTGAAAGCATCACTCTTATTATCACATTTTCTTCTTCTTCTTCTTCTTCTTCTGCTTCTCTTACAGCTGCAGCAGTAGTTATCATATCTTACAGTGAAATATTATTTCTTCTGTCAGTCAGTTCATCTATATCTGATTCTTTCTCTATTCTCTCTATTACTATTGTAATGCTGCCTTCTCTCTCAGTTAACACAGTAATGTATGACTCTGTGTGATCATTCAGAGAGAATCTCAGAGAGAGCTTGATTTCAGAGACAGTGACTCTGAGAAGCTTAATTTATAGTTTCTCTCTTATAACATATCTGAGCTCTGCTTGAAATACTGTTAAGTTAAGTCTGCAGAGTTCTGCAGTTTCTTTATCTTCTCTCTGTGAGAAGACTCTGATACAGTCTCTGATCAGTATTATTACATATCTACACTATACTAAGCAGCTGAAGAAAGAGAGAATTTTATATATCTATCTCTTCTCTTACTCTCATTATTTTTATTATATCTGTAATAATAACTTCTGTCTCTCTGTAAGTATTATCTACTCTATAAGAAGATATCATATTAATTCTGATAAAAAGCTCAGATATTCAAGCAGTACAGAGTAAGAGTCTCAGAGCTTTAAGTATTGATAAATTCTATTAAGATTGAAGAGGTTTCTCTTACTCATCTGTAAAAGAAGATAAAAATATAAGTCTCTGAGATGAAAAAACATCTCAGAATGACTGATCTTAAGAAGAAGTCAGTCAGCACTACTATTAAAAGCACTATAAAGATTAATCACTGATTAAAGAGAATCTCACTTCAGTTGAAGCAGATAATTAAGATACTTTATAAGTTAATAAGTTAATAATTTCAGTATCTCTTATACTCTTCATATATACTCTTCTACAGTATGCTTCTCTGCAGTGTCACAGTACTAACTTCTCAGCAGATAAAGATACTGATATTAAAGACTTTAACAGTGAAAAATGAGTTTAATGAGAATGTAATTATTGATAAGTAGACTCTGAGATTCTCTCTTTTTACTTTTTCAGTGAGCTGTGATCTCATTAAAATAGCAGCAGTCTATGAATTAATAATATTAATCTTTTTATTAATTTTAAATATCTCTTTTCTCTAATCACTTCAGGAGTTTTATACTTGTATAGTCTTATTAAACTTCTAAAAACCTCTTTGAGAGAAAATAAAAGAAGAGTACTATAGAGTTTATAAGACATCAGCTTATTACTGTGAGATCATCTCTAAAAAAATTCTTTAAGAAAAAATAAGAAGTCTTAAGCAGTATTTCTTACTCAACATCTCTGATATATAATGAGATAGTCTCTACTAGCTGTCTCATAGCTTACAATCTCTTTCTCAGCATTTTTCAAATACTTAAGTAATTCTCATGAATTCTCTGATAATGAATAATCTTCTTATTTTATAAGATATTGAAGCTTGCTGTAATATATTCACTTATTTAATATTTTCTTCATAAGATATTCAGTATCATTCTCAATTTCAATATTATTCAGCTGAGATAGCTCTGTCTCAAGATATTATTTATAAAGCTTTAAATAGAAAATGTGAAAAACAGAATAAATTGATTTCAATTCTGAGAATAATTTTAACTTATATATTTATTTATCTATCACTCTTATTACTGAGAAAGATTCTAGTTATTACTCACTGAGCTTCTTATATAGTCTTATTATCTTGATATTCTTTACTGCAAGTAGTACTTGATTCTCTATCAAGAACTTCATTAAAAGATGTTTTCAATTATAGTATTCTATCTACTACTTCTGAGTATAGTAAATACTTTTCATCATCTTCTTATGAATTTTATTTAAAAGTTTTAATCTTATTTTTACTTTTAATACTGAGAAGTACTCTGTTCTCTGTATCTATTCAATATTCTGACTGTCTATTCTCTTCTTTGAAATGTTATCTGTGATATCACTGAGTAATGAAGAATTATATTTATAATAAGCATAGAAAGAAGATATCTTTAAGATTACATTCTTTACATTATTATATATAAATTCAGTAATTAGAAGATGTTTAAGTTAATTATTCTGATAATATGAATAGAACACTTGAAGATGCTGTTCTAGTGTCTGATTCTAGTATTCAGTCTGACTATCTGTCTGCAGATGAAATACAGTACTGAGAAGATATCTTATTATAAGATGATAATAAAAAGCTGATCAGTATTTACTGATGAAGAGAAATTCTTAATTTATTATTAATAATTTCAGAGCACTGTGATTATAAATAATAATATCTAAAAACAGATTAGTCAATTCAGAGGCTTTAATCTTTTTATAAGTAGAGATATATTTAATCATCTTTATAAAGTAGTTAATAATGATTAAAATTGAGTCATATTCTTTAACTCTTATCAACTTCAGTAGATTAACTATGAAATTCATCAATAGATTCTGTTATAAACTCTTTGAAATAGATAGTGATATCAACTTACTATATTACTTATATCACAGAATCTTTATTCTTTAATAGATATTATAAGTCTTAATATACTCTTTAATATCTGCTCAGAGCTTGTCTTAAATATATTTATATTTTAGAAGCTTCTTAGTCTTCTCTAATCTGAAGTGTTCTGTATGAGAATTATTATAATGAATTCTTAATAACTTCTGACACACTGCTCTGCTATAAGAGATAAAGACTGAATTATTCAGTAGTAGAAGTTTATATTCTTCTAGTTATCAGTGACTTGATTTCTTAGTAACACTGCTCTACTCAGAGTCTGTCTCTTTCAAGTTTAAATCAGATTCTTTCTTCTTCAACTTCTGAATTCAAGCTGTAGTAGAGATATTCCTCTTCTATAATTTATCAATGAATTTTAAAAGTAGTCAGATTGAAAGATTATAGACTGTTTTATTCTTTATTAATTCAATGATAGTAAGATATAATATAAGAAGTTTATAATCTTCAGTGTTAGTTCTCTGCAGAGATCTGAGTTTTCTTTCATCTTCTATACTAAATTATACAGCTGTCTTATCAGTGCTATTTTCAAGCTTTAGAGAATCTTAATTCTCTGTAGTTAGCTTCTTCTACAGTGATAATAGAGATTCTTTTATAGAATTCTTCTCTGTATTAATAATATTATAATCAGACTATTTAGATAGTATATCAGTAGAATTAAGCTGATCTGAATGATATCAGATATAGAAATTATACTCTGAAAGCAGCTTCATTTATCTGACTTAACATTTTGTTAAGCTCTTTATTATTAAGAAGTAATATAGATTTATTTAATTAGTAAGAACTTACACTGAGTACTTACTACTCTAAAGATAATATTATCAGATCTTAAAGAATTTAATAATTACTAATATCTCTTAATTATGAGTATTATATCTTCTCTATATAAGTGATAACTTCTTAAAGAAGAAGATCACTGATCTTTATTTATAGTGTCTTATAGACTCTATGAAAAAGTCTTCTCTTACAGACATTTCATTATCTGTATTCTCAGAGATAATTATTCTCTAATTCTTTCAATGTTAAAGATCTTCAGTGTCAACTGTGAAAAGATTTCACAGATCTCATTCTTAAATGTATCAGTCTCACACTGACTAAGTAAGTCAGAGTTAAAGTGATTCAGTATTATAATATCTGTAAAAGCTTGTTTTAATTCTACAAATATCTGTACAGTGTCTTGAATGAGAATAAACAGTCTCATTTTTCTGTCTTTCACACTTCTCTTTAACAGATCTGTAAGAGAGACAGTAATCTATGAATATATATAGATGAATCATCTGTAGAAATTCATAAATTTTAGAAATATCTGTATCTTATAATATATCTGCAGTATCAGTCAGTTCTTAATAATGAAGACTCAGCTTCTATTCATTGAAATACTGTTTATCTTAATAATATAATTTAAGAAATCAATCTTCTGTATGTAGAATGAGTATTTTTCAGTGTTTGTATAGAGTTAATACTGTCTTAAGTGACTTAATACTTCTTAAATATGAGTATCATGTTCTTTCTCTGTTTTTGAGAAGATTAGAATGTTATCTAACTATATTATACAGAAGATGTCAACAAGGCTCTGCAGTGTCTTATTTATATAGATCTGAAAGATGACTGAAGTATTACAAAGATTAAAAGATAAAACAAGATATTCAAAGTTACTGTTCTTGATATAAAAAGTTATTTTTTAAATATTATCTTTATTAACTCTGATTCTATGATAGATATTCTGTATATCAATCTTTGTAAATATCTTTACTTCAGATAATCAATCAATTATCTTGTTAACTAATGATAATGAATAGTAATTCTTAATTATCATCTTATTGAGATCTCTATAGTCTACATATAAATATAGTCTACTGTTCTTCTTAAGTATAAAGAGTAGAGATGTCTCTGCTGAACTCTTTAATAAGTATATTCAGTTCTTTAATTGCACTTTCTTAAGATATTTACACAGAACATTTAATTTCTTTACAGATAAGTTATAAAGAGACTTATACAGTACTGTTACATCATCTTCAAGACAAATCTTATATTATATTTTAATATCAGAAAACTTCACTACTTCTCTTTTTAAAAAGATATTCTTATAATCTATAAAGTAATATTATATTCATTCATCTTTAATAATAAATACTACTGCTAATCTTGCAGTAAGAGTGATAACTTCTTTATCTATTCTCAAGTCTTAATCATCTACTATATAGTATATTGACTTTATCTTTTTCTCAAGATTCTTTCAATGAAACTCTTCAGATTTCTCTATCACTATCTCTTCATTAGTAAGACAGTATTATTATATCTGAGTAACTCAGTCAATAAGAGAATTATTTTCTCTTAATTATAAAAGATCTAAAATAATATTCTCATCTATAATATTAACTGTATGAAGAAGTAGACTGTTTTTCTTGAAGATTTCTTCTAAGTCTGTGATTATACACTTCACTTGAATTATGTCAAAATAATGATACTTTATTTTATTAATAAATTTTATATGATCTGATAGATCTATCTTCTTTCAACTCTTCATTAAAGAAAAGAAATAGAATATAAAGTTAATATTCATTCTGAAGTTGAGTAGACATCTCACTGATATCTTCTTATTCAGAGTATACATTATAATTGTAATATAAACTCAGAGATATGAGAATTATCAATTCTTTATTTCTTTCTCTTCTTTATCTTCTATAGATATATTTATCAGAAGAGAAGTTAACTTTAAGAAAATATCTTCTCAGTTTCTTCTCTTCTTCAGCTTCTTATAATTACTAGTATAGTGATTATCAGCTTCATAGTTAAAATAGAGATCTTTATTAAATCTTTTTTAATATTTCTTCATAGTAAGTGAAGAATCAGAATACTTAAAATTCTTCTTTACTTTCTTCACACTGAAGCTATCACAGTACTGTTTAGATTCTATTATTAATTACTTAGAAGAGATCTTATTAATCTTTTTCTCAGAGAATTGATTATTTAAATAGATTCAGAAAGTCAGATTGACAAGCTCAGTATAATTAATTAATAAACTCTGATACTGTGATATTATTATCTACATCTTATAAGTCAGCTTTACAAGATAAAGTTATATTTTTAATTAATTCAAATTATCAGTTAATTTCTCTCAATATTCTTTAAATCTTACATTGAAATCAGAAGAATTCTTATTATTCTATTAATATAATAAGTTAAACTACTGTACTACTGTGAAGTCACAGTTATAGTAATCTTTAATTTAATTCAGTAGAAAGTTCTTGAATTCTTTCTAAGTTATTATAGTATCAGTATACTCAAGCTCTCTCTTCTTAATAATTCAAGTAGTTGCAGAGATGTCTTCAAGAAGATTAATAATATATATTACTTATATCTTATAAGTATTATACTAGCTCAGATTAAGACAGAATTTTCATTCAAGAATATAGATAAAGCTGTGAAATTCAGATAATATATTTCTCTTATATTTCAGAGAATCTTCAATCTTAATCTCTCTATCTTTATAATAGATGTAGATGTGTAGAGACTGTAGCAGTAATAGAGTAATTAAAGAACTTATATTAAAGTATATAGTAAGTTCAGAAATCTCAGATTTCTGTCAGAGTAGAGATGTATACACTCTAGAGAATAGTGTAGAGTTTTCTTCAGAGAGTGAGATCAGATCAGTCTTAGTACAGATATATAAGATTATATCAGTCTATTAGAGCTTAACTGATTCAAACTTGTAATCAGATTAAGTAATTTAAATTATAATATAATGAAACTGAAGCAGTGACTAGTCAGTGATATTATATAGAAATAGTTATTTAAGAAGTTATATAAGTGAGCTTAACTATCTTACTTGAATAGTGAGCTTGTGAGCTACAGAGTTATTACAAGAATATCACAGATATGATACTTAATATACTAAGAAGATTATATAAGAAACACAGTAACTCTTGTATATATTTCAGTAAAAGAAAAATGAATCACTGACTTCTTTAATAAGAAGTTAGTATCTAGTTATTTTATATAGATAATGAGCTGATACTCTTCTCTCATTTTATGAGTAAGAATAACTGAAGTGATATCTCAGCAGTGTCTTACTACTAAGAAAGAGTAATCTACTGATCTTATATAGAAGCAGAGTTCTCTTATTCATCAATTGAATCTTTCTATGATATATTCAAATGATGTTATAGAGTGATTGAAAACCAGTTTGAATAGTCTGCAGAATGAATGAAATCATTCACATGAAAGTAATGAGCTGTGTAAAACCACAGTGAGGCCTTGGCGCGGCCAGAGACGTGACAACTATAAAGAGTGATTGCAGACTACAGATATCTTGATTCTATAATTCTACAGAGTTAATGAAAGAATGGAAAATTCCTCACAATTCTACAGTGTTAAGAAACAATGATTTATGAGAATGAGTGAAAAATTAACTTGTGAATACTTCTCTTTGATAAGAGTGATCTCACAGAGAGTGATTCATCTGTAAGATGAATCTGTGTAATGATTACACAAGAATCTCATGAAAATAATTGAGAGTCAACTGAAACTCTTTTATATAAAAGATGTGAGATAAATCTGTGTAATAGTCAGAGAAGAATCTGTAGATTATAAAGAATTTTATAAAATAAGAAACTGAGTGACAGACTCTTTTCTCTTCATAATAATAAGAGATTTTTTCTCACTGAGATTTTTTTTATAAATATGAAGAGTTTTTAGTGAGTATCACTGCAGTGCTGAGTTGATTCTATAAAGTCACTCAGTGAAAGACTTCACAGATGAAGTCTTAGAGAGAAGAGAGTATGTAAGAAATTCTACTTCTTATGAATTCTTTATCTCTATTTCTATCTCTTGTATAATTAATAGAGTTAGCAGCCCTTGGCTACACACAACTATATAGACTAAAGTTCACAAATACTATTCATAACTCAGCTTGAATGCTATTATACATTTAATCTCTATATTTATCTTTCTACTGTGAATACTTCTAGTAGTTAACAGTATATATCATATCAAGCTGCAAACACCTGAATAATCATCTATGAGCACTTATTCTTACAGACACAGTTATATAATCAGTCTACTTATTACATCTTTTCTATCACTGATTATCTCTTTACACTGTGTAGAACTGAAAATGAATATGTACAGTAAAATCAGATTCTTCTAGAGTCATAGATTCTGTGATAAATAAGTCTGAACTCTCTCTATCATTCTAGATATATCAACACTTTATATAATTAATAGCAGTCTTTTAAATCTGTGTAAGAATAAGTGCTTACAGATGATTATTCAGATGTTTACAGCTTGATATAATATATACTGTTAACTACTAGAAGTATTCACAGTAGAAAGATAAAATGTAAAAGTTAATATATAATAGTATTCAAGCTGAGTTATAAATAGTATTTATGAACTTCAGTCTATATAGTTGTATATAATCAAGAGCTGCTAACTCTATTAATTACATAAGAGATAGAAAATAGAGATAAAGAATCTGTAAGAAGTGAGATTTCTTACAGTCTGTGAACAGTCTATTAAAACAGATATATTATCTGAGATTAAGTTTTATTACTGTGAGATTTATAGTTCTGATATATCTTTATTAACAGCAGTCTATAAAAAGAAAACTATCATTCAAAGAGCTCACTATATTATCAGATGTTATAGAGAATATCTCTTATTAACTTCATTCTTAACTCAATTAAGAAAACAGCTGCAGTTATTATCTTTAATAATTAATTCATCTCTCAGTTCTATAGATCTCTCTTCAGTCTTTCATCAATCATCTGTGTCATCATTCAACTCATTCTCAAGTCAACCTTATTTCATCTTTAGAGACATGCTTTCACTGTAGTTACAGTTCTATCTCTTTTATTAATAAGCTGTAAAATCAATCTTGCAGAGTCTTCTGTTTTGAGCTTAGCTCTGCAATGTCTTTGTACACAGAG
Organism: Blastomyces gilchristii SLH14081; assembly: GCF_000003855.2. Taxonomy (NCBI): domain Eukaryota; kingdom Fungi; phylum Ascomycota; class Eurotiomycetes; order Onygenales; family Ajellomycetaceae; genus Blastomyces; species Blastomyces gilchristii. The sequence goes on along the minus strand of NW_003101660.1, from coordinate 624,151 downwards.
GCTCGTGTGCATTAAGATATTTTATATATACACCTGAGTCCCGGACTCGCCCCATTTTTGCTCTCGTTATTCATGCAACGACTTTCTATCACGGTTTCATCTCCCGTCTATATTTATTACCTTCCATGTATGCGGCGCAGTACATGTTCACTCTGTTGGATATTTTGGTGATTTCTCATCCTTGTTGTTTTATGTTCAATATTGTTTTCCTGTCGGTATGTTCGTTATGGACAATTCTCGCCTCCTTTTCTTTTCTCTCTTACAAACAAGCTTCTGTCACTCGAAAGGGTCCATTCATTTCTCTGGCTCTCTAATCTAGCTCCCGAAAGTCAATCGGAATATATACTACGTACTGTACTCCGTACATGTACAGGCGAAGACCCTTTTGCCTACCCAGAAAATGTTCACCACCTCACCCCACCCCTGGCATCCATCCTCGCTTCAACAAAACTTCGCGGTTTAACTCTTATATAGGTCTGCATTTTCCTTGCACATCCAGGGTTTAAATAAATAAAAGCTATCCAATCTTGTTGGGATTCGCATTTTCTCCGCTTGCCCCCTTTTTATTTGACTTCCTCTCTCCTCACCGCTACTTCTTCTTCCCTTGGAGCCTAACTTCCTACATGTGAAGCGCAGCGATTTCTACTGCAACCAATTGGTGAAGAAAGGAAGGAAAGAAAGAAAGAAAGAAAGAGGAAACATTCTTATTTATAATGGAACTGGAGTTAGGTGTCTGAGGATTAGAAATTTATTTTGGTCTTGACGTCCTCAAAAGGAGAGCTGAGATATATATCCTGCTAAGCTACAGGTAAAACATCACATTTCCGCACCATGCAACAGCTTCTATCAAGACCTGGAGAGCAATTGACATGCAAATTCAACAAGGGAACTGAATTACAAACGGTTTCCAAACATCACATGGACAACAGCCCTCAGGACTCCTGTAATCTGGATACCATATGGCTATGCATTTTCTTTGGCTTATGTGTTGTCTTTCGCATATGCCTACTACTCTATTTCGTCCCTTCTGCCAATGGCGCAATGGGTTTTCTTCCTCATCTGAGCGGAGAATAACTAGAGATATCTGCATTATCTCATGGTCAATAATTCAAGTATAGTCATGGACACTAAGGGTCTGATTTACACACCTTGCTTTGGTGTTCTCCGTTTCTTCACATGAATATTTAATGTGCTTCTTTCCACAGAAGCAGACAACCTCTTCTAGACAAACAGATCAGGAAAAATATCCTGCACCATGTCCTCGCTAATGAGTATATCTATGTCCATACCTCTCGTGCCACTTCTTTCTGTCATGTATGGATGGGTCCTTGGTACTCAACGATGTCAAGTAAAAAGAAATAAGGGACTGTTTTTACGCCCTTGCAAGTCGGAGCATCACATTTGAAAGCCCTTGGACCGAATAGATATCTACCTCCACGATGCCACATATTGGTTTCTCGGTATAGAGGGCAGACACAGTTCTGCCATTTGTCTGGCAAAATAGTACCAATTCTGAAAACGAAGTACGTAATGATTGCACTTTCAAGATATATTTTTTTGGTCTCTATTTATCTATATACTTATTTACCTCTCATATACCCCCCCACCTTTGTCCTACGGGATCTGGTAACGAAAGGGAAGTAAAGAAAAAAGGAGGCTATGAATTAAGTGACGGTAGGAAAATACACATTACCACATCACCACATCACCCCTCTTCCCTCTCAATGCGCCAACAGTGATGCAGCTGCAACCATCATAGCAGCAGCCCAGTTTACACCAAGCAAAGCAAGCAAATTGGCAATACAGACCATTCCAAATATCACAATGGGGGAGCTCTCCCAGGATGATGATGTTCTTTCTATTAGATGATGTTGTTTCTACCCTGGCTGGCTCCGGGCGGGGGGGGGGATTGTCGAGAACTGTTAGATGCTTAATCCCGTTGTATCCAACAGTAGGAAATTGATAGGCTTTGCATAAGAATTGAGGATAGAATTGATCGAATAGGGAGTTAGCTGGGTCAATCACCCGTGTCAGTGTTTAAAGATAGGAAGATGTAATGCTCAATGCTCATGACCTAGACCAAGCGCCAGCGACAGGCCACAGAAACAATTGCTTAACAAATTGGTCCTCACGCCTGAGTAAGGTTTCAATTCTCTCCCCCTCTACAATGTAGCCTCGCCAGTGCCATCTCCACAGGGAAGACCACAACGGGGGGCGGACACTGATTGCAAACAACGTGAAACCGAGGAATATAAAACACTGAACCCCCTGCCCCACCCCACCCCCTCTCACCCTCCCGCTCGCACTCCCGCCCGTCAGATAGATGTCTTACGACATACGGATGCTTATGGCGGGAGCGGAGGGAAGCGGGAAAAAAATCACAAATATGGAAATATCGTGAAGGTGAAGAACAAAGGCTTCATCAAGGCCAGTGCGAACGCGGATATTTATCAATAATGTAGACAGACGAAGACCTAAGTACACACGCCCGCCATTATTATTGATTGATGTTGTCTAATCACATAATTGAACTAGTATTTTATTTGGAATCACTGCTGAGATCTGCGCTCCAGACCGACCCTTTTCCTTCTCTTTTGGCATCTCTTGAGCACCAAAACGGGAAGCAAATCCTCAAGTAGGTTTAAAAGGGGACGACGATGACCTCATCACGGCCTGCCCCTCGCTCGGCTATCCGCTCCGCCCCGCTATTTTCTGCTCGGCGTCTCTCGGGGGCTCTGGTGTGGGGGGTAAATCCGTTCCGTAGGTTCCTAAGGATATTCTCTCTCGCGGCATATGTTTACTTGGTAAGAATGAAATAATTCTATCATTTCTTGCCCTGATTGTCCCCTCCAATACCGTTTACTTTCCATACCAATCAATATCTAGCACCAAGAATGGCAGACAAGGTAACTAACCCCCCTATGATATAAATTCAGAGACAGTAGGGCACGTATGTATGCACTTAAAATGACCGCATATACTGACCACCCCACCACCACCCGGCAGAACGCACTTACCAACCAAAAAGCCAACCCGGAAGGCCAATTCCAACGACCATCCTCCGCCTTCCGCTCCAGCATCTCGCGCTCCCCAACCGCCCCATTCCCCGCCGAACGGGACCGATATGTCCTCTACATAAACACCGGCTGTCCCTGGGCGCACCGCGTCAACATCGTGCGCTCGCTGAAGGGGCTAGAATCTATAATCCAGCTCGTCGTCCTGGACCCACGCTTCACTGCGGACGGCTGGTACTTCTCCGGCGAATACGGCAGCGCAGACGCAGATCCGCTGTACGGCTTCAAGCATCTGAAGGAGTTATACTTCAAAGCCGACCCGCGGTATGAGGGCCGTTTCACGGTTCCGATGCTGTGGGATAAGAAGAAGGAGACGATCGTGAGCAACGAGAGCGGCGAGATTATTCGGTTTCTGTACGAGGAGTTTGACGAGTTGCTGGTTGGCGAGGACGAGGCGCGGCGCGAGGTTAATAGGCCTGGCGGCGGGCTATATCCCGAAAACCTCCGGGGACAGATTGACGAGATGAACGAATGGGTGTACGAGACGGTGAATAACGGGGTGTATAAATGCGGCTTTGCGACGACGCAGGAGGCGTATGATCAGAGTATCTATCCGCTCTTTGCGTCGCTCGACCGCATTGAAGAGCATCTGGGCCAGCCGGGCCATCAGCCGTACTTATTCGGCGAACATATCACCGAGGCGGACATCAGGCTGTATACGACCATTATCCGCTTCGATGTGGCGTATCATGGGATTTTCAAGTGTAATTTGAAAATGATCCGGCATGACTATCCGCGGATTGATCGGTGGTTGAGGACTTTGTATTGGGATGAATCGGAGAAGACGAACGGTGGAGCTTTTAGGAAAACGACGCAGTTTGAGGTGGTGAGTTGACCGTCAGCCTTTTTGCTTCTTTCATTTTTCCCAACAATTTTTGTTTCGTCTTGGAAGGGTCATCCATTTCCATTTCGAAATTGAATCGGGAATGCTAACTGACAAAATTAACCAGTACAAAATAGCATATCTTTCCGCCCTGCAAGTTAAAATGGGCAACCCGGACAAAGTCGTTCCTGCTGGTCCATCCCCCGATATTTTGCCATTGAAATCATCATTATGATAGGTCAAGGCGATCAGGTTTCCAATCTGAGACATAACATCTTAATTCAACTCTCGTTCATGAATATGCATGTGTGGTGGTGGTGTTGGTGGTGTTTGGATTTCACAGCTATATATGTAGAGCATAGTTATAGGTTAATCATGATTTCCTTTCCCAGAAGATTCCTCCTCCATTATGAGCCTTGAATACTCTGTACAGCCAACCCAAACAACCCCTGGGAAATACTCAGACATTTCAGCGGAGTTTTGTCCTGTTACCTGTTGTGCTTGTGCCAATATACTCCGTACATACAGCGTAGATCCCATTGAAGACAATCAGTCGGGGGTTCAGGAAGAACTAAAATAAATAAATAAATAAAGCCACATGGCGAATGCCGCGAACTGACTCCGAAGAAGAAAAATCGACCCGCTTCCTAACTACGCTGCAATTTAAGGCACCCTCCACGAAGCATGGGGTTAAAATGAGATGTTCTGTTCGAAGCTACAAGCGGCTTATGCTGCAAAAGAAGCTCCATAGCATAGCCGCGTGGAAGAGCGGCGGAAAGCCCCATTGCCCCGGTGGAAAAGTGGGTAATTTCGCGCAAGGGGGAGGAAGAGGAAGAGGGAGAGGGAGAGGGAGAGGAAGAGGAAGAGGTGGAGCAACGAGATACCATACCCATCCCCGGACCGTTGACCGTTTCGGCCGCCCACGGCAGTTTCTAAGGTTGATGATGCAAGGCCCTAACGAACAAGGTGAGAGCAGACGAAGGGATAATCCAGCTATTATTTGATAGGAACGGCGACTGCCAGACAACCCCCCCCCCCAACACCCCCACCCCTTCCCTTTCTCTTTCTCTGTGTTTGCCCTGGGAGAAAAAGGGCCGCCGCCTAATTAATCTATTGTCGGCCAGGGGGGGATCTTCAGCTAGCCGCGCATCCCCATGGCCTGCTTGGATGTGAGCCTGTGAGGGTGCCATTCGAATTAGCAGGGAGTCGTATAGCTTTCCCTATTCAGAAAGCGAAAATGGACAGGGTTTTTGGGGAAAGAAAAAAAATAAAAAATAAATAAAGAGGGGCGGGGGGGGGGGGGGGGGTTGTTTTAATCTACAAGGCAACAGAGTAAGTCCGTAGTGATGATGCTTGCATGCTCACTTGCATGAAAGGGGCGGCGGTTGTTGGAAATAGGTGAGTGAGTGACTGGATTTTTCCCTGCGCCTGCGCCTAATAATGTGTCGTGGTGAAAGGGGTAACTTAGTTATGGTTGAGATGGTTCGGAAAATTTTGCTTACTCTTTTGCTCTGCATTTATGTAACTAACTAGTTACCGTTCGCTAGTGGCCTTCTCTCCCGCTAGCCTCGAGGTGTGTTCGTGCCAGTTTCGACGACGGTTACATGTATTATTATTGTATCCGGGTAGTTAGTAGTGTAGGGGAGCCCAACCCAACCCGCAAAGGAAAGCAGACAAGCAGACAAGTAGACAAGTAGACACGGATTACGCTTAACCACTCATGTCGTGGTGCTACTTCTATCCATGGATATGGCAATTTGCTTTCGTTTGCCTGGGCGAAACTTTGCGCATTTGCTTTCACCTACGGAGTACTCTGTACAGAGTACAGAGTACAGGGCGGGTAAAATAAGAATGAATGAATGAATGAATGAATGAATGAATCTGTCGAATGTGATTGCAAAACAGTCCAGATATCTTCACCCCCGTAAGCCACAATCACTAGGCTAACGGGATAACGGAACGGGCATATACGCAGCGCCGCGTACGGTCCCCGGTTTTGACGAGGGCTGATGAGCAGCGACTCGGAGAGCGAAATAGTATTATTATCTTTTTCATGCTGGTTTCAATGGATAAGCTTTGTGCTTATTGCGGGTTTGCCATCAGAGCGTCTCCCTCCGGGGAGCCACAATCGGGAAACGAAAATTCTCATTCCCTGTAAGAAATGTGTACGGAGTAACTATCCTTGAAAGAGAACGGGCCGTTCGTGGAAAGTTGTACGCATCATCATACAAGCGAAACTCGAATTCTTCCTGTATGAAGCAATCCATCCCATTCTCTTTTTGAAACAACTGATTGGCGGATTATATATATTTCCATTCACATCCCGAATGCCCCGGGGGGTATGGTATCAGGCCTTTTCCATTTTGGATTGAATTTTTTTTTTTTTTTTTTTCCGGGAAGAGCGCACTCCCCCCCAAGGTTGCATTATGCAGCTGCTGGTGAGCCAACTGAGATGCTTGTGACTGATGTGACTGATTTCCCTCTCTGCAAATGCAAATGTTGCTCGCCAGCCGTGCGGTTCCAGACAAGGGGCGATGCAACCTTGCGCTGGTTCGGTTTTTTACCCCCAGTTCTGATATTTAGCTCTCGATTCTGATATCTGCAAATCGATTAATTGGGTTGGTCTTGTAAACTCTCCATTCCCTATATTCGTCATAGTAGCCGCGCCAATTTTGAGGGGTTATTACCTAAGACGGGATAAGCCTGTAACGAGGATACAGATGGAACCTATCAACCAGCGGGCGAGCGCAATTCTTCTTCTTCTTCTTCTTCTTCTTCTTCTTCTTCTTCTTTCAAGAAACAACCAATCCCAAAGGAACTTCCCATCGGCCCTGTTTTTCTTGATGTTTCATCAAGTCGGCGGGGGGTTTCTAGTACTACTAGTAGTATGTAAAATTGCCAGGAAGCCTGATATCAATACAACGCATACGATACGTGTACGGGCCGGGAGGGGACGAAAGGGAAAAAGAATATGATCCTATTAGAGTAAGTTGAGAAGAAGTTTCTCCTCTCCTGTAGTTACGGGGGGCAGAGGAATGTATCCTTGACTCCAGAAAGAATGAAGAATGAAGGGAAGTAAGTACCTTTTGAGCAATCCTCATTAATTACTCTATTATTATCGACCTGGCTGGCAGATGAAATGAAACGGCATGATATGATGTCCCCTTTTTTCTTTCTTTTATCTCTTTCTTTCTTCTGGATCCATGCTTCAGCTACCGTCTTGATGAACTATTTCAAGGAATCTATTATCAGAGTTTGTAGTGTCTGAAACGGGGAGTGTCACATATCGTGCCAGAGGCCTTGTGTGATGTGTATTATGGACGATGATTGGACGGCTCGTTCCAACAATAAAAAACATGGTCCAGTGTGATGGTGATTTGTGACATGAATGTGCGCAGTATTGATACCATCAACGACGAGGAGGACGAGGAGGACGAGGAGGAGGAGGAGTGTTGCTTCTTTATCTACAGCAAGATAATGATAAATACAGTCATGTAGAAGAATATATACCGGCGTTTCTACGAGGTATGTTGAACGGGACGGGCTTGCAAGCTCGATATCATTTATTATATCATCATTGTTAGTTAACTACCGGGAGATAGAAACCACAAAAAACCACCCAAAAAAAAAAGAAGAAAAAAGGGGAAAAAATAGCTCGAGCAATTATCATTTGGCAAAGTATCCGAGCGCCAGAGCCAGCGCCGCTCGGGGTCGGGCTGTCAACAGTGTCAAGTTTGACAAACTCATTTTCCATCTCCACGTTTTGCCTCTTCCGGCATAAAGGCACCCACTCCTGGAGTCCTGTGAGGTCTCGACTCGGAAGAACAGCGCAGCGGCCCACTGGACGGCGGATGCGTGGGGAGAGGAGTGGAGGGAGGAGTGGAGGAGGGGGATGGAGGTCCCGCGCCCGCCACGAGACGAGAGCGATGCATCGGAAGGAATCCTGGTCGGATACTATTATATAATGTGATAAATGTCGACGATGGAGCGTTATTGATGTATGTTCATAGGGTGAAGTCAAAAGTCAAAATACCTCTTCAAATGCATCACACACAATAACGTAATAATAGGGGACGAAAAAAAGTTAAAAACCTCTCTAGTTATCCTGCTGTCCTGTTGCTTGACAAGAACTCGCGAGCCAAGTAAAGTGTAGATAACGCCATTATTGGCCAGCAAGCCAGCAAGCCAACAAGCCAGACTTGCATATGATGCAGGATATTCCGCACATTTTGACCAGCCAGGAGTGGATCGTAGCCAAAATACTCTGTAACCTGACGGCGGTCATGGCCTCGCAGCAAAAGCGCGCCAATAAAATGGGTGTACTGCGTAAATTCGCTCTCCTCGAAGCTTTCCAAGCTTACTGCTCTCTGCGATCTTGGTTGCGTATCTCCACCCGAAGCCGGGCACGAGCGAAAGAAAGAGTAGAGCAGAGCCAAGAAGTGCGGATACTGTCTCAGCATGAGCTAAAATAATAGATGGTTAAACTCCAAAATTTCCTCTCCCACACTCTGTTTCTGCGCGGGTTTGCCGTGGGGAGTTTATATATAGTTTGGCCCGGTACTCGGAGAACAAAACCAAGAAGGGGGAAGCTCACATACATACAGATCGATATACATGAACATCCACGAAACCGGTTGTTGCAGCTTGTCAAGCAGCCAGCAGGACGACGGTGAGAGTGTAAATCGTTTTCTTCATCGTGGTTTTGGCTTGTTATTCATTTCGTTAGGCTTGTACGCAGTACTCCGTACAGACCAGACCGTGTTGTTCTCTAGTAGACTGAAGACCCTGTGCCCGCATGGTTCCTTGGGCTAAAGGACTAAGGAGCTCTTAGGGTGGAGAAGAGGACGAAAATTTATTGAAGAGGGCCGTCTGGGCTATTATTATTCGTCGCTCCTTAGTCGTAGCGAGTAGTAGCATTTACGCTGCGCATTTCTTCTGATTCGTTGTGGAGTGGAAGAAGGGACCTCGAGACGAGTAACTAACGAAGAATAACAAGAGGCTTCTTCAACTTGGGGACAAGGACACACTGCACTCACTGCACTAGGATAGTCCAGAATTCAGAAGTAATAATGAACAAATCATTGTTACTGGAGGGTTGTTAATATGGATGAGTTTCCCCTCTCCTCTCCCACCCAACGCTGCTGTTTGTTTTTGGTCCTTCAGTCTGTGTTTTTCACCTAGCAATGATAATTGAACGGATTGCTGGATAGGATGGAGCATTATTGGAGTGATAGTACAAAAAAAAAATTATTTATTTATCAACAAGTTAGCAGTAGGAGGAGCCCAAATGCTTTTTTTTTAATTTATTTAATTCCCCGCTTCCTGAATCTTGGGAGAGTGGCGCTGGTCCTTGGGGGTTCTTGGGGGCTGATGGGAGCCTTCTTTGGGCCTTCTTTTAACTACCAGTCTACCACGGGAGGAGGGGAGGGAGGACGCTCTTAACCGAAGCTTCCCTGTACGCTTGGCGTGTCTCGGGCTGTTGGCTGCCTTTTTGCCCGCGGGCGCCGGGGGGGGAAGGGGGGAATAAAATTGGTAAGTGGTAATATTAGTTAATGATAATGCGCAGTAATATTGACGGAGTTATTTATAATTAAATCATTAGTTATTATTGTTACAATAACAATAATAACAATAATAATTATTATTATTACTATTCTTGTTATTCCCACACCCAACCAGTAAATAGAATTTAGAATAATTATCCCGCGCCCACCAACCTATCATTTTCTCTTATTTTCTCTTCTTCCGGCATAGTCAGCGATTTTCCAGGCATTATTATTTATTGATTTAACCATTCCTTATCTCATCTTATCCTGTCTTATCCTGTCTTGTCCTGTCTTGTCCTGTCCTGTCTGTCGTGTCTGGATCTTCCCGCCGGTTCCCTTTCCCTCACGTGCTGGCGCTGTCTCTGTCCGTCTCTCCACCGCCGCCGCCGCCGCCGCCGCCGTCGTTCGTTCGTTCGTTCGTCGCTCGTCCGCCCGTTTGTCCTCGCCTCCTCAACCTCACTCAACCTCAACCTCAACGTCTGCTCTCGCCTGCTCTCGTCTGTTCTGTTCTGTTCTGTTCTGTTCTGCTCTGTTCTGCTCTGTTCCCCGTCGTCGAGTCGATTCTGTGCTTGTCGGCTACAGAGAAGTTCAAGGGACTCCGGTCTATCACTCAGCCCACCCTCTATCTCTATGCAGATGTCCTTTCTCGCCTTTCTCTGCTGTCCGTGATAATTTGCATCCTCTCAGAGCTGGTCCTGTGTGCTACCTCGGACAAAGTGCACCGGACACTTTTAGTTCTACCTTATCTCCTCTTGCGCCCCTCCCACGCCTCTCTGCCTGTCAGTGTGTAACAGCCGTCCGTCGTTCTTATCCAGCCATTGGCACAAGAGGTAAGCTCCTTCTGACCCAACGCTGTACAGCATCGAAGCCTATCGCTGTGTCGCATTCCCTGCGCGTGCTTCATCCGATACTGCTCTTGTCTCCCTCCCCCAATGACGACGTCCCATCTAAGGGTTTATTTTTGAATTTTAATCATTTATTTCTTCCTCTTGACCTCCAGCTCGTCGATTACGATCCTTTTCTTGCTAACTTCTACTTACTTACTACCTTGGAAGTGGATTTCTGATGCCTTGATGCCTCTCGCCTGAAGAACAAAAAGAGACCCTTTCTTTCACCTACCAGAGCTGCTTTGGTCCAACCCCCGCCTCCGTTTTATTTCTCCCCAGATCTTGGCATTCTGGCAGCTGCCTGGCTCTGCGTTTTCACTTTCTTATCGATATCGATACGTGGGAAACGGCGAATCTTTGCGAATCGTTATCATCCCCGCTTGGAAAACAGCCTGTAGGCTTCGTTCGGGCGCTAACGCACTTGTGCGCTTTTTCTAAACCCTTCTTCGGTTATTTCTCTTCTCCCTCCCCCCCCCTCCCTTTTTTTTTTTTCCCTTCATCTTCTTCTTCGTCCTGCTCTTGCTCGCGAGGCATTCTATCAGACGCCACAATTTCCGCAGCAATGGCGGGGAAAATGAAGCTGTACAAGCTGGTGGTGCTGGGAGACGGAGGTGTAGGCAAGACCGCCCTCACTATCCAGGTTCGTACCCCGTACAAAATCTCTCCCTTTTCCACATTCGAAAGCAGGTGACGCTTTTTGTGTGACAAGGCGCTTGCTTACACTACGATAGCTGTGCCTAAACCATTTCGTTGAGACATACGACCCCACCATTGAAGATTCTTATCGCAAACAAGTTGTTATTGACCAGCAAGCATGCATGCTGGAGGTGCTGGATACTGCGGGACAGGAAGAATACACCGCCTTGAGGGACCAATGGATTAGAGATGGCGAGGGTTTTGTGCTGGTCTACAGTATCACATCGCGCTCTTCGTTCACCCGGATACAAAAGTTCCACCACCAGATTCAGCTGGTCAAGGAGTCAGCAAGCTCTGGATCACCAACAGGTGCCAGCTATCTTGGAGCCCCCATAAACTCCCCACCTCCCGGCATGAAAGTTCCGGTGATGCTAGTGGGGAATAAAAGCGACAAGGCTATCGAACGAGCGGTTTCTTCACAGGAAGGGTCCGCGCTGGCTAAGGAGCTTGGATGCGATTTCGTTGAAGCCTCAGCTAAAAACTGCATCAATGTGGAGAAGGCATTCTATGATGTAGTTCGCCTGCTCAGGCAACAACGGCAACAACAGGGCGTTCGACAACCACTTAATAGAGCGCCTGGTACGCAGCGGGGGGAGAACGGGGTAGACAATCCGGCAAGATTCCAAAACAATCGCCAAAGAGGACATGGGCGGGGCTTAAAATGTCTGATCCTCTGAATTAATAGAAGAGGGGGAAATCAAACACAAAAAGAACCAGATAAAAACCAGATAAAAACCAGGAAGAAAATATTTACAGAAAGAGATGCATGATGGAACTATCAAACAGAAAGAAATGATGCAACATTTCGATCGCTGGGATTTTCTATATTTTCCCGTTTTACGCTATTGCTGGGATTGGTGTGGACCGCGGACGCACCTACTACTTCATATTTCGGCACTGTACGGCTGTCATTAACTCCATGTCTCCTTTTCTACGACTTCTATTTACTGTCTTGCTCAACAACAACACTCCTCCGAACCACCCTACACCGGGCTCTGTTTCGTTTTTACGCCTGCAACGTGGGATGACGCTACCGTGACGCTACCGTGACGCGCACTACTGCATATCGGCCTAGGAAGTACGAACTGTCCCTTCTTCCCTCATCCGCGCCACTTCCCTATATTCTCTATCGACTTCCCCCTGCTTGGTGCTCTCTCGTTGCGTTATTTCTCCTTTTTATTTTATTCGGCGCATTTGACTAAGGGATGGGATGCCCGAATCGGCTCGCTTTCTTTACTTTCCCTTTTACTCTTACTTCTTTGAACTTTGCTGGTTTCTCATCGCTTCGGAACAATGATTACGTGTCCGGCCGGACACCGAACGAAAGTTTATAACAAAAAATCTTCGCGGACATTCGCTGACCAGGGGATTTGTCGCATTTCATGTTTCAGGAACGTCTGCGGGTGTATGTGTCTGTGCGCGTGTGCTTGTGCTTGTGCGAGTGGTTGTATGCTGGGTTTTTATTTTCTGCAGCTAGAGTGTTACCGGCCGGCATTTTAAGGAAGTCTCATGCTCACGTTCACGTTCTTTTTTTTTTTTTTTTTTTTTTCTTCATCGTTTATTTTCGATTCCCTTCCCCCACCACTTCGGTTTCATGTGATGTGAATGTCTTTAGGATTTCCGTACTTTTATTTCTTCCTTTTTTTTATCCTCCTTTTTCCTGCGTTCGAGGAGCTGGGGCAGACGGCTAATTTGATTTCACCAACAGCAAATGATAGAAGATTTTCTTTTCCTTCCTACCATGTCTCCTTGTCTACAACCATATTCCCTTTGCATTTCCTGTTTATTTTGTTTTTCTGTTTCCTTGCCTTCTCTTGTCTGTTTGATTACCAACCGCCAGACAGCAGCCACCAGCCACCATCCTACCAGCCACCCTCCTCGCCCTTTTTTGACTTTCCCTTTTCCCCTTTTCCTCCAATCCCTTCGCACCTTTGTAATGAATCAATTTTATACCTCCTCCGTTTGGTGTTCGAAGGGAAACAAATGCTGCAATTACGAATACGAAAATGCCAAGGGCAGAGGCAGGGGAGGGGGAGGGAGAGGGAGTGCGAGCGAGGTCTAAGCTTAGGGTGAAATTATACCCTACCGCTGAGAACAAGAGAGCCTTTCTGCGTGTCTGCGTGTATTCGAGCGCTGGGAATTTGAAAATAAACATTCCAATTTAGCAAACAATCAAAGTCGAAAAACGAAATCTTATATAAATTAGATACGTTGCTCTCTGGCTTTTCAAATGGCAACAAGAATCTTACGCGACGTCTTTTCTCTCATTGTTTATTTTAACTGAATGCTATTGGTGTGATTTTTTACCCTATCACCACTGGATGCAAGTGTTCGTTTGGCTGGTAAGTGTATAGGATCTATCTCTGTTTGAATCTCTAAATAATGCTAGGTCTGCTTTGCGGGTACAATTTCCCCGAGGTCCCCAAAACTGTAAAACTCCACACCAACCCATCTCCCCCTCCACCTCCACCTCCAGGGACAACACAGTGGGATAGATGCACGATGAGACTGACCTGCGGACAGCGAAAGGACCCTGCTGCCGGCCAGGGCTAATAATTCGCGGCAAGTCCTGCAGGCCTGCCAGTTGCAGTCGACGCCCAACCCCACACCGTAGGCGACTTGACTGCAACAACGACGACCCCATACCGTATCCCCGAGGATCTATATAAATATCTCGAGCTAGATATCGACATGTACATGTACAGACACTAGACTGGGCTGCTATTGAGCAACAGCACGGTCGGTCGCACGAAAGCCAAAAATAGCGAATCCCTGTGCCATCAATACAGACACCCCTCCCTCGCTATTCCGATCCTGAGTCTTCACCTCCTTTCCCCATACATTACATATACATACATACCATCAACCACCGCCATCATAAAACCACCACAAAATAAAACCTCCTGCAATGGCCTCCCATCCCCAAGACAGAACCCAATCCCTCTCCCTCCGCTCCCTCAAGAAATTCTGGTCCCACCACGCCGCCCAACTCCACTGGCACAAGCCCCCCTCTGCCAGCCTGCGCCGAGGCACAAAGACACTCCCCGCCAGCGGCATCAGCCACGAGCACTGGTCCTGGTTCCCCGACGGCGAGATCTCCACCACCTACAACTGCGTCGACAGACATGTACTCAGCGGGCATGGAGACAATGTGGCCATCATCTACGAGTCGCCCGTGACGGGTGTGAAAGGTCGGTATACGTATGCGCAGCTGCTGGACGAGGTCGAGGTGTTGGCTGGCGTGTTGAGGGAGGAGGGGGTTAGGAGGGGGGATGTTGTGTTGATTTATAGTATGTTTTCTGCTCCTGTCCTTAATCGGTTTCACAGCACAATCGATTACTTAGTTTACTTACTCTACCTACCCCGCTGCCGTATGCTTGCTAATCTCCGAAAACCCCTATGAATTAACAGTGCCCATGGTTCCAGCTGCCCTCTTCGCGGCGCTCGCCATAACACGGCTCGGCGCCGTCCACGCCGCCGTCTTTGGCGGATTCGCTGCAACATCGCTAGCCCAGCGCATCGAGGCGTCCAAGCCACGGGCAATCATGACCGCTTCGTGCGGCATCGAGGGAAGCAAAGGCGTTGTGAATTACAGGCCCCTGGTCGAAGGGGCAATAGCCAAGAGCTCATGGAAGCCGCAGAAGGTCATTGTCTGGCAGCGGGACCAGCTGCGGTGGAAACCCATGTTGAAATTGGAGGGCCAACGGAATTGGCAGCGCATTGTGAAGAGTGGGCGGGGGAGGAATATTAGAGCTGCGCCTGTTCCTGTCAAAAGTAATGAGGCATTGTATATTATTTATACTAGTGGTATGTTTCTCCCTTTCCCCCCACTGCTATATTTGAAGGAGATGGTCGATTCTGATAATATAATTTGATAGGGACAACTGGTCTCCCGAAAGGCGTCATCCGGGAAGCGGGCGGCCACGCTGTTGGCCTTAACCTTTCTATAAAATACCTCTTCGACATCAAGGGCCCGGGAGACGTCATGTTCTGCGCCTCAGATATCGGCTGGGTAGTCGGGCACTCATACATTCTCTACGCCCCACTTCTCGCCGGCGCAACTACAGTACTCTACGAGGGCAAGCCCGTCGGCACACCTGACGCAGGCAGCTTCTGGCGCATAATAGAAGAACACAGGGTAAACGCCTTCTTCACCGCGCCCACCGCCCTCCGCGCAATCCGTAAAGAAGACCCAGAGGGCCGTTATTTCGAACTGGTCGGGAAACGCGGCGGCTTGAAGCACCTGCGCGGCCTGTTCCTTGCCGGCGAACGGAGCGAACCCACCCTCATCCGCGCCTATCAGAATCTGCTCGACAAGTACGCCGCCCCCGGCGCAATGGTGATTGATAACTGGTGGTCGTCGGAGTCCGGTTCGCCAATGACCGGGCTCGCGCTGCGCAGTGCCATCGGTCTAGATCAGGGCAGCAGGGAGGAGACGCATAAGCCGTTCCCCGTCAAAGCCGGGTCGGCCGGCAAGCCGATGCCGGGCTTCGATGTGCGCATCGTCGATGACGAAGGGGATGAGGTGCCGAATGGCACGATGGGGAATATCGTGTTGGCGATGCCATTGGCGCCGACTGCGTTTACGACGCTGTTTAATGATGACGAGCGGTTTTATAAGGGGTATTTGAAGCGGTTTGCGGGGCGGTGGGTGGATACGGGGGATACGGGGATGGTGGATGATGAGGGGTATGTGCATGTGATGGCGAGGAGTGATGATATTATTAACGTTGCAGCGCATCGGTTTAGTACTGGTTCGTATACCCTTTTTTCTTTTTATTTTTCTTTTACCCATGATTTCCGTTTCTTCGCTTTGTCTATGTATTGAAACCTTTCTTTTTTTAATTCTTCGATGCTAACAATTATGAACAGGTGCAATCGAACAAGCCATCCTCTCCCACCCAGACATCGCAGAAGCAAGCGTCGTCGGCATCCCTGACCCTGTAAAGGGCCATCTCCCCTTCGCCTTTGTCCAACTCCGCAAAACCTCCGCCTCCTCAAATTCAAACTCAAACTCACCAATCCCGGCCACCCCACCACCCGCCCTCTTCACGTCCGTCAACAACCTCGTCCGCGGCCAGATCGGCGCCATCGCGTCGCTAGGCGGCATGATCCAGAGCGGCGGGGAGGGCAAGGGGATGATTCCGAAGACGCGGAGCGGGAAGACGCTGCGGCGGGTGCTGAGGGAGCTTGTGGAGAATGCGGTTGAGAAGGGGGATTTTGAGCGGGCGGTTAATGTGCCTGCGACGGTGGAGGATGTGGAGGTTATAGAGGTGGCGAGGGGGAGGGTTCGGGAGTATTTTGTGGAGAGGGAGAAGAGGGAGATGGAGAAGAAGGAGAGGGTGGGGTGGGCGAAGTTGTGAAGTGCTTTTAATGTAGTAAGATATATGTATGGTAGGGTGGGGGACGGATGGGTTGGTTTTTACTTCATTTGATTAGCTTTGTTTGTTCTATTTGTCTTTCTCACATTTTGGCGTAAAAACCAAACTAGAGGAGCATCATAAGGTAGATTCATCTCTCTACCCCCCTTCACTCACTCTTTGAAAAAAAAAAAAAAAAAAAAAAAAAAGCTAGATACAGATCAAATCATATACCTAAATCCCTTCTGCAAAACCCTCGCCTCCTCAAGCCCCACCCCCTCCGCCTCCGCCGTCCGCCTCAACTGAGCAATCTCCCTCTCCCCAAGCGGCACATCCACCGCCTCCAGCCTCTCCAGCTGCTGATTCTGCCTGGTCAAATACCAGCGCAGCAGCAGCGCCATCGCCGCCGCCAGCACCTGCAGCGCAATGCACACGCCCAGCGCGAGGCGGAAGTACGGCTCGTCCTGATCGCGGTACGTGTACGGCGTCCATATGCTAGCCGAGTTGCCGACGGAGTTGATGAAGGCGTAGGCGGCGGCGCGCTTGGCGGGCGGGCGTGGGATGGCGGATGCGATCCACGAGTAGCAGGTGCCGTTCATAGCGAAGACGAACATCATCAGGAAGAAGGAGAGGTAGCGCGGGCCGAAGGCGGCGTTGTCGGTTGTCATGAAGATTATGAAGCCGATGATGGTGATGGGGATCGGGTAGGTGAAGAACCAGAAGCGGTTGCCGAGGCGGTCGGAGAGGTGCGAGTGGGCGAGGCTGTAGGCGACAATGAAGATGTAGGGGGGTGCGACGAGGAGGAGGGAGATGGTGTCGTCGTAGCCTAGCGTTCGGGTCAGGGTGGGGAAGTAGTTTTGGAAGCCCGAGGCGCCGGTGATGGACATGTAGGCTATGGCGAGCATGTATGTTTTGGGGTCTGCGAAGGCGAGTTTTAGCCCGGTGAGCTGGCTCATGCCGCGCCCGCCGATGTCGACGTCGGCCTCTGAGGCTTCGATGGCGAGGCGGCGGTTGGCGACGTGTTTGAGTTCCGGCGCGAGGATTTTCCAGGTATCTGGGAAGTCTGGGAGGATGAAGCAGATGATAATACCGATGAAGCAGGTTATGGCTCCCTCGATAATGTAGAGCCATTTCCAGGGGGCGAGGCCGCGGGCACCGTTCAGTCCCTTGAGGATACCTGCGGCGATGAGGTTGCCGAAAGCGCCGGAGATGAGGGAGCCGGAGTAGAAGATGGACATGCGCAGGGCGAGTTCTTTTCTTGTGTACCATTTTGAGAGGTAGAAGAGGACGCCGGCGAAGAAGGGGGCTTCTGTTTTTATTCAGTTGCCTTGGCATTGGAAACTCCCTTTTTCTTTTTTAATGCAGAAAATGGAATAGAGGAAACACACCAACTAAACCAAGAAGAAACCGGCAAGCGACAATCTGGCCGTAGTTCGTGACCAGAGCAGTCAGGGCCGAGACAAGGCCCCATGTGGTGGTGAAGAAACCCAGGTACAGCGATGGGCGGCCAACATAGTTTAGCAGCAAGTTGGAGGGAACCTGCATGAGGATATATGCCACAAAAAGAATGGAGAGACCAGTCTGGTACTGGGATGGGGTGAGTTTGAGATCGGCTTCCAGGCCTTGGAGACGGGCTGCCGCATAGTTGTTGCTAAAATTCTCAAGTTAGCTTTGAAAAAGTGGGATAGATATGCTCATGGTATATATAAATAGATAGAAGAAAAGAGAAAATACAAACCGATCGATATAGTTCATCAGATACACGATGATGACAATGGGCATAATCAGCGTATCAATCTTGCGTCGCAGCTTCTTCTCCAGCACCAGTTCTTCGGGGGTGAGCTGGGTGAAGCGATCAACTTCTTCCCCGCGATCTCGACCGGGCGAGATAGCGACATCCTCCTCGTCATGTTCGTGGTCCTTTTTTACGGAGTCGGCTGTTCCTGAACCCATTGTTGAAGCTTTCGTCTTTGTTGTCTCTTCCTTCTGCCCCCTTATTTCCACCACCCTTGTAAAGAGGTATGGGATATTATTATATGAAAGGTCGGAGGATAGGATTAGTAGAGAGGAAGAGAGTACTCGGGAATATCACAGAAAGAGGAGAGGAGAAAGAAGCAGTTAAAAGAAAGCTACCCTGGCCTGGCCTGAGCTGAGATGAGCGGGGAAGAGTAGACAAAAGACACCTACTCTATACACCCACAGTGTGCGGCCCGAAGCTACGGGGGAAATGCCTCATTTATCTACACCTTGGAGGTCCATCATATCACTACCCCATTATTGCTCAGCACAGTCACCAGTAGTAGTTAGTGACCGTGGCCCCCGACTACAGATTGCGGGGAGAGTACTCCGTAGAGGCACAAACAAATAAAAGAAGAGAGAAACAGCCGAGAAACCAGGCATGGCCGCCGATCAGCAGAAGATATGCGGGGGGAAGCTATCAAAGGACGACGGAAGTACCTCGCCCCTTTGCAAATAAAACTTCCTCCCTTCATACTCGGCGGCAGCGAAGGAGCGAAGCAAAAGAATGGGGACCGCAGCAGCAGCGCGGGGGAACGGAGGGAACAGGATAGCAGCATCTGATGAAATAGCCATTGATTAATAACAAACAGATGGCTTATTATTCTCTCCTCCTTTCTGGTGAAAAAGGTAGCAGCAGAAGCAGCCAGCCAGCAAGTAAGCAGCAGCTATTCTCATTCGGCCGGGATGTCCGCGCTGTAGCTTCTTTCAGCTCGCAGGACGAAGGAAGACATGGGATGTTGCCAATAATCAACCACTGCCGAACCGTCTACCCTACCCTACCGTGCGGTGGGTGTGCGGTGTGGGGGGGTGTGCAAAGCAAACCAGCTCGCTGTAGGAGTAACCTACCCCCGTCCGCTTCTTAAGCACTCGTGTTACGGGGAACAGTTTTGAGCGAGTTTCGTGTCGGCGTCTTTGCCATCATTATGATTGTCATCCCCGAATGCGGTAATTAAATAGCCAGGTAGTGTTCAAACTGATGAACATTTAGGCTAAATAACGCGTCCCCCCCTCCACCCTCCCCCGCAAAAGATCAATCCAAGCCGGCTTGCTTCCCTGCGGTGGCTTGAAGCTTTTATCCCTATAGCACGTCCTGCTATTCGTGGAGTCCGCTGGCAAAGCTTGTCTTGATCTTCAACCCCAACCCCTCCCCCGGACTTTGGTCCGTAGACTGCGGCTTGATGCCGTGAGGTTTGTTCGGCTTCGGCTGCGAATGCTTGAATTGGCTGGGGGAAGAAGAGGAGCTGAGCTGTATGACACGAAATATCTGGTTATCTCTCTGATCGTATCTCCTCGGGGTCATTTTTAGTTGTGGCGATGGCGATTATGGTGTGTTGGATGATGTTGGTGGGTGTTTGATGACAAGTCGAGCCTGAAAAGTTGGATGGGAAGGTTTTGTCCGCACGCAGATATCTATTTTCTAGCAGCTCCTAGTAGACGAGAACTATACGGTGGGTTATAAGAGTGGGTTGAAGCAATATCCTGTTTCTGGCATTAAGTTAAAATGAAATAGAATCTTGGTTAATTGGGTTTTAAACAGTTCCAATTCGTATGGTGATGCGTGGTGCCATCCAAACAATCATAGAAACACCGCACAGTAGATATAGAGATGAAGAGAGAATTCTATGAGCAAAAGGAAGGGTTTCCTAGATACCCGAGTACCTTCAAACATACTATGTAGACATAATTGGAAAATAGGAAATACTCGGGAGCAAAGAAAGGTCTAAATGGTGTGATGTCAGACTTATTTCAAGCCAAAGACAATCCAACGAGTGACTGGTTTAAATTCCTTCAAAATTTAATTACAAGATATGTATATGAAAGAAATTTAACAAGAAAATGTGCTACTGTACGCGAATATACATATATATGTAAAGTGATATTCTGAGACAATTGACATTTTAACAGACCAGGGAAAAGAAATTAAAAACGAAACAAATTCTCTCTATCTCTCACCTCATCAGCTAATTAAATAGACAAGATATCCAACTCTTCTCTTCTTCTTCTCCCTTCACAACCGCCACCTCTCTCTCTCATCACCAAAGAAAAGCACAAATTAAAATTACTCCAAAAATTCAACAAAAAAATACATCGAAGCACAACTAACTACCCGCCGTCACACTTACATCCGCTTACAGAAGGTAAGCAGCGAATGCAAGGAGAGCGACAAGACCAGCACCGGCGTTGATAACGCCGCGGGAGGCACCGCTGGGGTAAGAGGGGATTGGGCCGCCAGTTGGGAACACGCCGGATGGGCTGGGGTAGCCTTTAGTTGGGTACTCGACTGGTGGGACTGGGACGGAGGTCATGTAGCCGCCAGTTGGGAAGGGGGGAGTGCTGGGACCGGGGGTTGGGTATGGGCTGAGACTTTAATGTTAGTTACGTGGTCTCTTTCTTTTTCTTTCCTGCTCCTCAGGGGCAGGCGGAAAAGTAGAAAATAATAACGTACCAGTCAACGCACTCGGTGACAGTGGAGCTGTAGATTGGCTTGACGATGGTGATGGGACCGGTCATGGTCAAGGTGGTGGCCTGGAGAATGAATGTTAGTCAGGTTCCATGCAATTTGAAGCTCGATTGCGATGAAAGGGGGGCAGTGAGAAAATGTAGCTAGGCTGAATATCAGGGACGGAATTATTTACCTCGGTGACAGTATAGGTATGAGTGCCATAGGTGATGGTGGTTGGAGACGGGCAGAAGGTGATGTACTTGGTCACGACCTCAGTCTCGGTTGGGTATTCGCCAGTCGGGTAGGCCTCACTCTCGGTGGGATATCCAGATGGGGTCTCCTCAGGGGGATGGACTGGATATGCGGACGAGGGTTCAGCAGGCGGGGTGGGATACACGGTGACGGTGGGACGCACGGTGACGGTGGGAGGGGCTCCGGTTGGGTATGGGCTCTCGTCATCCTCGCATTCAGTCTCAGTTGGCTCAGGCTCCTGTGGGTACGCAGAGGAATGATATCCAGAGGGAGCTTCGGTAGGTTCCTGAGGAGAAGCGGAGGAAGGATATCCAGAGGGAGCTTCAGTAGGCTCCTGAGAAGCGGAGGAAGGATATCCAGGAGTCTCAGTTGGTTCCTCAGGGTAAGCGGACGAAGGAGTTGGGTATCCAGAGGGAGTCTCAGAGGGTTCCTCAGGATAAACAGATGAAGGAGATCCAGTTGGATAAGGAGTCACAGTTGGGTATGGGGTCTCCGAAGGCTCCTCTGGATAAGCCGAGGATGGGGACGCGGTTGGGCAAGCAGTCTCATCGTCATCGCACTCGCTCTCGGTGGGATACGGGGTCTCCGAAGGCTCCTCAGGGTAAACAGATGAAGGAGATCCAGTTGGATAAGGAGTCACAGTTGGGTATGGGGTCTCCGAAGGCTCATCTGGATAAGCCGAGGATGGGGACGCGGTTGGGCAAGCAGTCTCATCATCATCGCACTCGCTCTCGGTGGGATACGGGGTCTCCGAAGGCTCCTCAGGGTGGACAGAGGAAGGAGATCCAGTTGGATAAGGAGTCACAGTTGGGTATGGGGTCTCCGAAGGCTCCTCTGGATAAGCCGAGGATGGGGACGCGGTTGGGCAAGCAGTCTCATCATCATCGCACTCGCTCTCGGTGGGATACGGGGTCTCCGAAGGCTCCTCAGGGTGGACAGAGGAAGGAGATCCAGTTGGATAAGGAGTCACAGTTGGGTATGGGGTCTCCGAAGGCTCCTCTGGATAAGCCGAGGATGGGGACGCGGTTGGGCAAGCAGTCTCATCATCATCGCACTCGCTCTCGGTGGGATACGGGGTCTCCTCAGGCTCCTCAGGGTGGACAGAGGAAGGAGATCCAGTTGGATATGGGGTCTCCTCAGGCTCCTCTGGATAAGCAGAGGTTGGCTCCGCAGTTGGATAAGGGGTCTCATCGTCCTCGCACTCGCTCTCGGTTGGATATGGGGTCTCCTCAGGCTCCTCAGGGTAAACAGAGGAAGGAGATCCAGTTGGATATGGGGTCTCCTCAGGCTCCTCTGGATAAGCAGAGGATGGGGACGCGGTTGGGCAAGGAGTCTCATCATCATCATCGCACTCGCTCTCGGTGGGATACGGGGTCTCCTCAGGCTCCTCTGGGTAAGCAGAGGAGGGAGTTGGATAAGGAGCGGGAGTCTTTGAGGGCTCCTCTGGATAAGCGGAGGAAGGATATCCAGTTGGGTATCCAGGGGGGGTCACCGAGGGTTCTTCCGGATAGGCAGAAGACGAGGGAGAAACAGAATATTCAGGAGGATTAACTGGATATCGGTTATAGTAGTCTCCAGGTGGCTGCGGGACAGCGGCCGCCGCGCTGGCGATAAAGACCGCCCCAGAGGCGATGGATGCGAAACGCATTGTGTGTATTTCTACCTCGTAGAGAGAAAGGAGAGAAGAAAGGGCTGATGCAGCGCCAAATGAAGATAGTGAACAAGTAAAAAATTAATTATATATCTCTGTTTGAAGGGAACTGGGGGGGTCGTTAAGAAGGAATTGAAGGTAGCACCGGAAACGAGAGGCAAAAACGAATGGACTCGGTTCACAAACCGGATGAAGAGAGCGTGGGACGGTGCAAGGAGGGAGAAGAAAAAGAAGAGATGTAAAAAAAGAGAAGAAGAAGAGAAGAAGAAGAAGAGGGAGGAGAGAAAAAGAAGGACAGGAACCGGGTACAAGCAGGAGAGGGCGCTGTATTTGATGCGGTATTGACCGGTATTGATGGTTAGGCTGGAGGCTAGTTTTAGTGCTCGTTCTAGGGGCAGGATCCACAAAAGGGGGAACGGAGTGTTCTGTCACACATCGTACCAGCCGTATCAGTCGTTATCAGCCGTCCTGGTCGAAGAATATAATTAATTTCTGTGCCACTGTCGCCAGGCGGGCGCATCCGCTGTCTCAGTCCAGCTATCCACCTATATCCACCCCGGGACCGGCTACCCTTCCATCAGGCTGGCCCCGGTACTGCAGCGTATTATAAAATTTACCAATCTCCCCACTAAAGCGACTAAAGGCGAGCTAGCTTCTATATGTCATAATCTAATTGCAGCGGGCAAGATGAGATTCGTTCGACGCACGCAGGCCAATCCCTGCTAGGCGTGGCGCTACTTCCAAGCTTCGACCGCTCTGTACGCAGCGTATGTTACATGTGGCTGCAACCGAAGCACTCGGAAGGACGTCAAATTGGGGCTGGGCAAATTCCAGCCGCTGGAGAGCAGCAGTGAGTGTTCGCAGCTGCGTCAGACTCCGCGAAATCAAGGTGTTCCCAACTTCCCACGGAAGGGAATTTATCTCGGATATTTTGTCTGTGGCCCTTGCAGTTGCTGGCTAGTTGTACGACCCACGATTGACAACTGTAGATTAGTTAAAATAGCCGTTAGTCTTCCCACTCCCAGTTGGCAGTGACGTGGACATCAGAACTGAGAGTCAAATAATTCCCACTCTGTCCGGATTATGATGATTTTTGGGCCCCAGAGTTGTGAACCGCCGCAAATCAAGGGAACTGGGGCCATCAGCGGATGGGGTCGGGAGGAACCCAACTTTCTCTCCCTCTCCATCGCATCATTCATCTAACCATCCCATCCTTCTTTTTGAATAACTATTCGATTTCCTGGAAGAATAGTTATCTGTCTGAGGTCATAGTTGACATCATCCAGCACAGGTAACTGACTTCTCGTGGATAGCCCGGATGTTAAAACTTGAAATATCCTTCTTTCAAAAAACCTCAATTGAGAATCCAGAACTCATCTGGGAATCACTTCGTGGGTCCTTCATCATCGGTCATACTACTCCGTATAGATAGTCGAAATCAGAACTCCAAAAACTATCTTGCTCAAAGCATATACGAAGAACAGCCATCCCCATGGTGGCATGAGAACCTTGTGATTCTGACCGTGTTCTGCGGCCCTGTTCCTGCATATTATTATGCAAGCCCATTAGTTAGTTAGCTAATTAGAAATACTCTTCTGCGCACAGCATGGGCGGTCCGTCCTGTCCATGGTGTAACTTACCGAAGCTCGGCCAGATTCCCTCCAGCTCCCTCACTACTACTGGCTGCTTGCTACGAGGAATAATAATGCGTCAAGGGCGGTCCCACCCCTGGTGGCTCGTTTGAACACGAAATAATAATAGTGCCCCTGAAAAATTACAGCTAAGCGGAAATCTATGGAGGACTCTTGCTTGTTCTGGATTCCCTCGGCCTCGTTCTTGTTGTCTGTTTCAATTTTGGCGCCTTTTGGTGGTATTATTGAACAATGGAGGCTGAGTGGGTGGAGTTCTCATGTCGCCGGCGTCAGTCCGGTCGATATGACCAAGGAATAATAATAAAAGAGTCCCCGCCAGGGAAAACAACAATAATGGTCCAACGAGTTTGTTTGGGGGAAGATAAAATAGATCAACAAAAATCATCATAATGATTAATGAGGCCAAGGGACGTCAGAACCTTATCGCCTTCATCTTCATCATGTATGTCAATTTGTTCTCTTGTCGCTTTTTTTTAATCTGACGTCGTATTTATATATTAACTACCACCCAATCAATCTCGTCTCGCCACCGATGCCACGTGTCACGTGCATCGTTCTGCTTGCTCCTGACATTTTCAACAGCATCATATCATCATCATTGTTACGGATACGGAGAATTGTGGAAGAACAACACGTTCTGCGTACCTCGTGTCTATCCTATCGTCCGCGATCTAAAGGGGCAAAAAAGGGAAAAGCCGAGGTTGCGATCATTGCTGTCTTCCTATTATTATTATTTTCTTCCATACGGCTCCATCGTTGCGAGAATCATTTCAGATGACTCTGTATTATTATTTACAAGGGGAACTGGCTCACTGCTACGGAGTACATAGTTATGGTAGTTATATTTTTTAGCCGCAACCTCCTAGACCTCTTTTTCTTCTCTACCTGGATAATACATAGTCATCAGGAAGGAATCTTGCACGTTGTTGCGCAGGAACGGCAGGGTAAATCATAAATACTAATCATGGGAAGATACGAGGCACTCCAGTTCTAAGATCAGGGTAACATTATTAAGAGCACACTATAGTTAACAGTCCCTCAACAACTAATAAGGCTGTGTAACTAACTACCGTACCTGCATTAATATTATTGCATCCATGTCTGTCTGCCTCAGCCCGCCTCCCTGCCCTCCCCTCCCCTCCCTTCCGGGCGAAGAGAATCAGTCAATCAGTCCATCGCGAAGTTCGGGGGTTGCATTTACCTACAGAGTATTAGTGCGCATGCGATTTTCCTCTAAGCGGTATTTTTAGAAGTTTCTGTTTTCAGCCCAGTGCTTTTTCGAGGTCTTGCGTGCGTGCGGGCATCGAGGTTATCATTATTATTACTCTGTATATATTCGACGGATGCCCGGTGAAATGGGCAGAAGAAATGATAGGCAGGCAAAGCAATAATGAAAAAGCAAACAACAAGAAGCAGAAGATATCTATGCAAAGAAAGTTTTTTTTTTTTTTTTTTAAAAAAAAAAAAAAAAAAAAAAAAAAAAAAAAAAAAGGATAAAAGAAGATATTTAGATACCGGGGGCGGAGAAACACCGAGGCTCAAATACGATGTCAGTGAGAAGATAGTTTGTTTAGTTACCTTTTCAAAGCGGTTAAGTTACATACTACGTAGCTTCTTTATCAAGACCACGTTCATTTCCCCAGAAATCCGGATGCCACCCCAGACATCAAAAGCCATAAAAAGGCCCTACCCGTGGGACCATCTGGCGAGGCACACTTTTAAGACGAACCATACATCTCGGTTCGGAGTACGAGCTGTCAAAAACTAATTTTAGCTTCTTTCGAAAAAAAAAAAAATCGTGTTTTTTGTCTCTCTCTTCTCCGCGCAGGCCCCGGGGCGCCGGGGGCAGGAGCAGGCAAGCAAGCCACCACTATATAAGGATGGGTGCTGGGTGCGGCTGGCAACGAACCAGTCGTCGTCTTATGGTCTTTTTGGCCTAGGCAGCTCTTAACCATGACAACTGTTTTGAAAAGAAACAAGGAACAAAAGAAAGAAAGAGAAGAATATTGGCTCTAAGAGATTCAGCTCTTCAAAAAACCTTTGTTCACATCAGCCAACTCCCCTTCTCTATCCTCTCATCTAGGAGCGAGGCAACAATTAGCGTATTTTTCTACCACCCCAATTATTGACTACTTATTGGCTGAAAGCCGCGAATTCAACTTGCCTATTGGCCATATCAAGGCAGTAAAACACGACGCTAATTGTTGCCTCGCTCCCAGAGACGAGGGGATCTAATCATGACATAATAAATAATCAAATTAGCCTGTTATCCCATCATAAAAGTATTCAGCAGTGCTTCAAGGAGGAAAATAGTAGAAAAGAACACGCACAACCAGAACCACGATCTGGTTTGATATGTACAGTACATTCGTGTCTGAGAGCGAGCATAATTATAATCTTGTCCTCCAGTGAAGGGAAGTTTGAGCAATAGCAATATCAATATCGATAGATGGGAAGCTGGGCCAGCCTAACCCGTCCTAGATACACGTTGATGGAGTGTGTGACGTAGGGTGAAGTAGGGTGAAATGGCTAGAGATACATTATGTTTGCTCACAGATGAAGAGATATGAGATGCGAGTGCATCTGGTTTGAAAAATGGCTGTACAGTATATGTCACAGGTTGCGCCCGGCTGGTAGATAAAAGGAAAGAACGCCAGCAGGCAAGATGAAAGCATATGATAGAAATGGTATAGAGAAGATAGTGTCATTCATGAGGGTGCGATTCATTTTGTTGCCCATCTATTTCTAAGTAGACGAACTTCTCTCGAGGCCTTGCATTTTCGCAAAGGCCTATGATCGGAGAATAGCCGGTATCCAATTCTGAGGGGGTGAGGAGAAAGAGGCACAACACACCAATAACCTATTCCCGCAAATAAAAGCAATAATATCGATGAAGAGAAGTAAATGCTATGTAAGAGGTTAATGATAAATCATTCCACCGCTGTCAAGCGCGTACAGGGAACGACGAACACAACTTCCAATCAGAAGAGGTCAAACTGTTCTTGAAATTGGATGGTGAGTGGGGGCCCGGAACATGTCAGCATCGCCCGTAGAGCCTCAGCGGAGCCGCCGGGCAATACGAGAGCTGAAGCAGCCAATCAAGCCAACTCGTCATTTTGGATTTAGTTGTGCGAGGAGAATAAAATAACAAGAGGAAGAGGAAGAGGAAGAGGAAGAGGAAGAGGAAGAGTAAGAGAGGAAAGATGAGGAGAAGAGTCAAGCGCGGGGAGAAAAACGCCAAGAGATCGGATATGGATAAACTATTTCCCGCCAAACTCCCCAAAAGGGTAAATAAATAGCCAACAGCGGAATAGCCTAAATTAACCGCCCCTATCGGCCGACGACATCACGTGTCCCCGGATGTCGTCTGCTCGCCGGAGGTCAGCGTCGGGGGAGGGAGGACTCAACCACACACAATGACAACAACTTCTGCAGCGTTATTCTTCCATTGATCTTGCTCGTGCTGTAGCTGAGCTACTTACGCAGGGTCCAATTCCCCCAATTGTTGCCCGCTGCTGATCTGTCTTGGTTACAATGCCGCTCCATATCTATACCAGACGAGCTGCCGGCCTGCTTCCTCTCGCGGGAAGCTCCGCTGCAAGAGCTCAGTTCGCCCGCTCGAGTCATCCTGCCAGATTGCTCCCAATTTTTTGCCGTGGTGTTTCCTCTACTCATTCTGATGAACATCAAAAGGTTTGCGTCTCTATCATTTATCTACAATAGCTGCATTATTGCCAATGCCTTCCTTTCGGTGAGCATTTTGCTTATCACCTTGTATCTAGATCTTATCGGAGAACCTTAAAGAGGCGGACCCCACCGTCTACAACATCCTCCAGCAGGTATGGATATACAACTCCAGTATTGTGTAGCCTCTTCTTTTTTCTGAGATCTTCAATAGGAGAAAAACCGACAGAAGCATTTTATCAATTTGATCCCGTCAGAAAACTTCACGTCGCAAGCTGTTCTCGATGCCTTGGGAAGCGTCATGCAGAGTACGCCTCCTACCCTACCCTCCTTATAGATGATACAAAAATGAAAATCTAATTCCATCTTCGCAGATAAATATTCGGAAGGATATCCTGGTGCACGGTATTATGGTGGTAACCAATTTATTGATCAGGCTGAGAGATTGTGCCAGCAGCGGGCTCTGAAGGCGTTCGGTCTCAAGGAGGAGGAATGGGGGGTCAACGTGCAACGTGAGTCTTGTTTTCTTGGCGCACACACACACACACACACACACACACATACACATATTTCCCCGTCAAATCATAATCTAATGCGCTTCATATAGCACTCTCTGGTTCTCCTGCGAACCTGTACGCGTACTCCGCGCTGCTTAATGTCCACGATCGTATCATGGGTTTGGATCTTCCCCATGGAGGCCATCTTTCCCACGGGTATCAAACACCAACAAAGAAAATTTCCGCTATATCTAAATATTTCGAAACACTCCCGTACAGATTAGATGAATCCACTGGCCTCATCGACTATGACAAACTGGAAGACATGGCCCAGCTCTATCGACCAAAGCTCATCGTCGCTGGTACCTCCGCATACAGCAGGCTCATCGATTACCCGCGCATGCGCAAGATTTCTGATAGCGTCGGAGCCTACCTGCTCAGTGATATGGCCCATATTTCCGGATTAGTTGCTGCTGGAGTTGTACCCTCCCCATTTACACATTCTGACGTCGTTACAACCACCACACATAAATCCCTCCGAGGACCCCGTGGCGCTATGATTTTCTTCCGCAAGGGAGTCCGCCACACAGACGCCAAGGGCAACCCAGTCATGTATGACCTGGAAAACCCTATCAATGCATCTGTATTCCCTGGTCACCAGGGCGGACCCCACAACCACACCATTACCGCGCTCGCCGTTGCCTTGCAGCAGGCCACAACCGACGAATTCAAAACATACCAACAGACTGTGCTTGAGAACGCTAAGGCGTTGGCTGACAGGCTCGGAAAGCCCACCAACAGCGGCGGACTGGGCTACAACATCGTTTCCGGCGGCACAGACAACCATCTCGTGCTCGTAGATCTGAAGAACCGCGGCGTAGACGGCGCGCGCGTTGAGCGTGTGCTTGAGCTATGTGGCGTGGCAAGTAACAAGAACACCGTTCCCGGTGATAAATCTGCCATGAAACCCGGCGGTATCCGAATTGGGACGCCGGCGATGACATCGCGCGGCTTCGGCCCAGAGGACTTTGTCCGTGTGGCGGATATCGTCGATCGCGCTGTGACGATTACGCAGAAGCTCGATAAATCTGCCAAGGCGGATGCGGAGGCGAAGAAGAGGAAGAACCCTGCTAGCGTGAAGGCGTTCTTGGAGTATCTTGGTGAAGGCGAGGAGATCCCTGAGATTATGATGTTGAGACAGGAGGTTGAGGACTGGGTGGGCACGTTCAGTCTGCCGTGGGCGGATGAGGAGAGCTAAATTTAATTTTTTATGTACTCTGTGAATGTCCATGTATATATATGTGTGTGATATATATACATGTACCTTGATATATATGACTGTGCGTGCGTTTGTGTATGAAAAGGGGATGATATAACAGAGAAATGCCTCAACGCTTAACTCATCCCCCCTTCCCCCTGTTTTCGCATTCCGCCCCCCTCTCTTCTTCACCTTGCACCCCCTCCTGCTGGGTTTTGCTTCTTAACGATATGAATTTGTTTGATTCTCTATTAGCGGCGTTCTTAGCCATTTTTTAAAAGGTATGTCCTTTACTTCACAATTCCCCAAAATTCAATGCGCTATTTTCGCTACCCTCATGCACTCACACAATTTAACAAAAATTACCCATCATCACCCTCATCCACATTGGAATGGCAAAAGGTTATAAATGGAAATATACTGCTTAATCTTCGGGGTATAATTATAACTTCTTTCCCCTTTACGAGGGGGGTTATCAACTAATATATATGGTAGATATAAATGCCAAACTCCGCTTCCAAATAAACTCCGATTCTTCCGAGCAACATAAAATAAACCATCCGTTGACGGAGTATCCGATGTTGGATGGAATGTGTAATGTTGAAAAGAGCATGTAAGGGGGTTAAGCCTACCAGCAGTTGTAGTAGCACAACGCTTCCTGATATCTGGTTGAAATTATAGAGGCTACACCATATGTCACTTGCAAAGGGTCTGGCTTCCGTTCCAAATAAAATAATGACGTCCTTCTTCACCTTGGCCAGACTAAATAACTGGATTAGTCTTCATCCTATCCCATCATCCAGGAGCCTCAAGAAAGAAAACGAGGATAGAATAAATAAGAAAACACGAGACTTACAAAACGTAGTCCGCTCCTCATTCCTCTTCGAGACAACCACTTCATCCCCAACGCCAATGTACAACCCATCAGAACCCTTATCAATAAACCCATACCGCCCAAAGATAGGACTATATTTATTCCCCTGATCAACCCTGCGATCCCTCATCAATTTCTTAAGCATGGTCCCCGATTCGCCGCTGCCCGGCGCACCCGTGTCATAGTCGACATTAATACTTACGCACCGCGCACAGTTCGCCGTGAGGATGAACCTGATATCGTCCTTGACCATGACCTCCCCCCAAAAGTCCTCCTCGTACGCCTCCGGGGCGCCGGAGAGGACTATGTTCGGGCGGAATTTAGTCACGTCCATCGTCTCGCCCTCGGGGAGCCGGCTGGATACATCCCCGAGAGAGGTCTCGGAGACCACCAGGTACGCCGCCATGTCTGCGAAGGTGATCCATTCGTCGTCGCCGGCATCGTCATTATTTTCCTTTGCTGAGGAGGGAGTGCCAGTGCCAGTGTCATTTCCGAAATTCGGCAGAGACTGGGTGATTCCTGTTAACCAGCCACCGGAGCCCCGATTGCTGGATGCAGATTGGGATTCGGCTGCTGCCCTCTTCTCCTTCATCTTCTTCGCCGCAGCGTTGGGCGGGATATCGCCCAGCACCGGCCTCCGGTTCCCGCCCAGATAAGCCAATACAACCTCGAACCCAAAACACTCAGAGAACCAGTCTGAATATTCCCGGCCCATGTCGTACGCCCGAGTCTTACTGTTATACATATCGACCTCCAGAAACCTCCGGCCCACAAGGTCCGTCGGCTCAAGCGGGATTTCCAGTTCCCTAACAACATCCCGATCCGGATGTCCGATCGGTGCCTGATATCTAACCAGGACCTTGCCTTCCTCTGCGACGACGCCTTCAGCAGACTTGCTCCCGGGGAATATGACGTCTGTGGTGAACAGGGCCATTTGCTGGATGTGGCAGACCTGCATGTTTTTCAGGCTTCTGTCGGGCTGGACTTTGAGCAGCATGAAATGGCGGTCGTAGGCGAGGCCATGGCGGGTGATGCGACACTGGGAGAGGGCGGTGGGACGGAGGGATTTTATGGGGTAGATGTAGAGCTGTTGGGAGGGTTAGATGTATTTATATGTATACATATACATATACATATATGTTGGTTTGTGGCAGTTATGTATAGGGATCGGGATAGTCGATAGTCTGCTTTTTTGATATATTTATATACATAATGAATACTGGCTGCATCTGGGGTGCAGGAATATATTCAGGGATTGGCATTTTGTCACAAAATGTAGATGTAAATATTATCCCCTAATATTCCCCCCCCCAGCAGAGTAGAACTAGAAACTTTTCTTTTTTTCCAAAAAGAATTGACATACCTGGGTTATCTTCATGCCCGCAATCTTATCAAAATCTGGCTCTGTATATCTTAAATCTCGAAAGTAGTTTCTTGAACAAAGGAAAGGGCTTCAACATGCCTTTCCAGAGCGGGGGCTAAATAATTGCTAAGTACTCCACGCCCTACCATCAACATAAATATCGATCCGTAGTTTGTTGGCACCAGGAACAGGAGAGCGGGGTAAAGCCTCCTCCTGTAGCGGGGAGATTTTGTGGATGGATGGATAGTATTCCACTTGTTGATTATTCTAATGTAATCCCATCCAGAACATGAGATGATAGATGCAAGGGGGTCCCTTAGTTATATATATATATACTTATCATTAGAATAGCTGCATCCTTCACGCCCCGATCAACCCTTGAACAATCCCAACCGCCCTCAGATACCTATTCCGCTCCGCCTCGTCAACAACGCCTCTCTCCCGTTCCCCCTCACTCGAAGCCACAAGACGAAATATCAGCGCCCGCACTAGCATCTGCGATCGATATTTATCTACACCGACCAGCCTAACCAGTTCATCGCCAGCATCATACCATAACAGCCCGTCGGCAACGATGACCGCCTCCGCAAATTCCACAGGTCGGAAGTAGAGCGAGAAATCAATGATGCCAGGAACATGTTCCTCCTGTTCCTCATGTTCGTCTTCTTGGTCGTCCCCACGCTCATCATTTCTAGCCGAACATTTTCTCTCGTGATTCGTAAAAAGCACATTCCCAGCCAAGTCTCCATGGACAAGCTGCGACACGCCCATCTCGACGGGTTCTCGCAGGGATAAAAGTTGACGGAAAATATCTCGATAAGTCTCTCCCACAATACCAGTTTCACCAGCGCTATGGGCGCGGGCATCAATGTCAATATCATTACCAATATCGATATCAGCACTCTTTTCCCCCTCCTCCATTTCCCACGCTATCCGATCCCCCTTCGCCCACCTATCTTTCCGCTGGCGTATGAAAAGCAGGAAAGGCACCAGTTCGCCCAAACGCCCTTCCTTACCATATAACTCCCGCAGATCCTTATGTAAGGCTCTCGAAGCACGTAGTATCTCCTCCCACCGACCAGGACCCGGGTCTGGTGTGCCGGGGATAACCCGTGCCGCCGTCCAGGTGCCAGCAGCGACGAATCTCTGGGTTCCGATCGCGCTATCCTCTTCGCTATCATTGATAGTAGTAGAAGTACTAGGAGCAGCAGCAACAGCAGCAACAGGAGTAATAGTCGTAGTAGTGCTGGTGGTGATAGCTAACGGCTCCGCGACTTGATATTCCCGCCGCCTTTCCCCCAGCAATGCCCTCCTCCTCTGGAGGTTGTAGAGCTGATGCTGGACTGTAGCGGTGTGTTCTGCCTCTGCAGCGTCTTGTATGTGCTTTAGGACTACATTGGAGTTTGGCAGGAGGATGCTGTTTCCCTGGCCACTGGGGAGAGGTTGGGCGGTAGTACTACTCTGAATGGGGAGGTTGAAGGAACGGAGAACATGAGGAGGAACCGGAAGGGTGTTCATCGTGTTTGGTTATTCCCTGAGTCGGAGGGTGGGAGTGAGGAGAGAGAGCTTGCTTGCTCCCTGATACTTGAGAATGCTACATGTGCTGGAGGGGATAAATGGGCGGATATTTATAGAGTGTGGTGATATAGAAGTACGGTGGTATGTATAGTACATGTACATGTGCTCTCCCAAGGATCGGGGAACGTTTTGGGTATGGGTATGGCCGCCCGAAGCCGATTCTACAATTAATTCCCCTTCCTTAGGTAGGTATGTATGTACATGTACATGGATAAGACTTCAGTGCATAGAGCTCTACCTGTGCCAACCTCGATAAACTTTTTGGGGCTAGCTTGTCGAGATGGTGGAGTGCACATCCTGGTGGACCAAATTACATCATAAATCCGCGGGGGAGTGTATGTTTATCCTGCACGACAGGTGGACAGGTTTTCCATTAGCTAGCTGCCTGTAAGAATCAGGACATACATTATATAGGCTTTGCAAGGGATTTCAATGCTGCCTTCAATGCTGCCACCAGGTTCCGCCGGCCATAATAACGGATAGGGTCGAAACCGAGGCTGGTACGTAGTTGGATTGTTGAAAGGGTCTCAGCAGTCAGTCGGCATGCCAGCCAACTACTAATCATGTGCTTAATTGAATTATGGGATATCTGGATTGCTTTCAACCGATGTGAGGGATAGAAGGGAGTTCTGTTTTCCTTGCTGGCAAGTAATCTGTACGGCTGTGGAGGTTCAGGGGTTAGCCAGTTCCATGTTTGAGAGTGATAACATACATATAGCTCATTGACCACTCAGATCTCATGAGACTGGAATTTTAGGAACGTACTTTATAATCGATCTAGAAAAGTAAACCTGAAGAAATAAATAGAAATAGGGACAAAAAGGTAAACGGGGAAGGGAAATAATAATGAAGAGGAACAAAAAAAGAGAACGAGAACGGTATTGTTAGCCCACGGCGAGGGTCGAACTCGCAGCCTTGCGGTTAAAAGCCGCACGCTCTGACCATTGAGCTACGTGGGCTGATTGGATATCTGCTGATTTAGCGACTCGAAATTTATTCTCGCTAGTCACTAGCGTTGTGGCCGATATCCTAATCCAGTTAAGAGTGCTTGGCGCCCATTGAGCACGTCAATGTTTTGCTACATCCCGCTTCCTGAGTCCTACCTCCTACACACCTCTGTACCTTGATCCAATTTGCATACATAATACCTCGAATAAAAGTTATGATTCTCGTGGTCACTTCTACCGCATTCGATAACCCTGCTTTTTCGGAATAAGACTGCTTACTAGTGCCACTGTTCCCCGTATCCGAATCGCGAGATTTTCGTCTCCGCCGCGTAAGCAACTGAATTGTATCATTGCGAGTGGCACGATGTCGCCGGACACCCCTACTCAGAGGCAGGTGTCCCTGAAGAATAAGGAGGGATATCCGGTATATGCCCCGGTGTTCAGCCCCAAGCTCAAGGCCTGGGTATATGGCACTTAAGTCAATCCAGGCCGAGAGGCTGAGCCAGCCCAAAGGGAAATAAGCCTTACCCAACCGTGAGATCAGTCTCTGTATCTGTCACATCTTACCTGGATCTTACTAAAAAAAAGGAGCAGAGCGCGTATGGTTATGTGCTGAAGGAATGGGAGTATTACGAGCGCCTGAGAAAGGAGGAGAGTATTGCCTTGACTGAATTCAGCAAGTACCTGCCCACACGATTAGGAGCAGAATTTATACTTCGCTATCAGAGAGTGGTCCATCCCCGTACGGAATTCTCAAGAAGTTGAAGGAAGAACATAAGCCCTTCCATCAAGCAAAGGAGTGATGAATCATCAAGCGTTATACTTGAGGGAAGGCCTATCCGAAGAGCAGAGACTTACCTGAATGGATTGATTGGACCTGTTTGGAAGCTGTGATGAAGGCTGGCATCATTGAACATCGCCTTGTTCCTCGCGAGTTCCAGAGGGCTTAAATGAGGTTTGGCAGTTCATACGCCTGCACCCTAGAGAGTGAGGTGGTTAAAGACCAGATCACCTTCATCAAAGTGCTTGCATCTGATTACCATTGTTTACTGTAAGACTTAGCTCTATATGGATTTCGGTAGCCGAAAGCTTCGCGGCCGCCGTTTATGGCGCTGGCGCAGATCCGGATGAAACTTGGATACCATTCCCAGCAATCACGAAGGCACGAAGGCAGAGACTCAGTGTCTCTGTGGAGCGAAGCGCAGGTTCATTAACTGCCCTACCTTATCAAGAAGGTTAGGCCAGCTGCCCAGGTAGTTGGGAGTGTGACCCTACCATCCGCAAGTTCTTTGATGGGAAGCTAGACAGTACACCAGCTTTTCGAAGAGCAGTTGATTGAAAGAGCGGCTGCGGCTGGTTGATCTGAAAGACCCTCAAGCGGAAAATGCAGAGACAGAGTGCGAGGCTTCTCTGCTGTTCAGAACACCTCTCATGAGCTTCTTTTTTCTGTGGCTACCACGCAGGACAAAGTACTCCAAGCTAAACGGGCTGTTCAGCTCTAGTACCAACGGCGGCCTAAATAGTTCAATAGCAAGAAAAGTTACCTGCATCACTGTCGGAATTAACCTATCAGCTCCTTCTCACCTGGCTGCCGGGCGCTCGTCGGAGCGCTCGACTCTCCGATCGGCTTCTTCGACCTCAGCTCCCTGTTCTTCGTTACCGCAGCTGACAGCTTATAAACCCAGTTCTAGACGCCATGCGTTTAACTTGTCTCCGCGCCCGAACAGCTTATCTCCTATGACTAGGCCATCGAGCCCATTCTGCCTGACAAGCCGTCTGTAAAAGCCAATTGCCTCTCTGAGCCGTTCCCTGCTGAGAATGAAGCTAGCTGC
Source organism: Blastomyces gilchristii SLH14081 (assembly GCF_000003855.2). Taxonomy (NCBI): domain Eukaryota; kingdom Fungi; phylum Ascomycota; class Eurotiomycetes; order Onygenales; family Ajellomycetaceae; genus Blastomyces; species Blastomyces gilchristii. The sequence goes on along the minus strand of NW_003101660.1, from coordinate 587,715 downwards.
CCATCCTTAGGTATTCGCCTTCGTCAAATCTTCAGACTCCCTGCTTTCGCCCGCCATTGATCGCTGGCGCTCGCGCGTAGGCTGGCCCTGTGAAGATTCTGTCGCCTTACTCCTTTCTGCCACTGCAGGCATTTGAGATATTGGACCTTCCAACACGAAAAGAGAAGAAGGTGAATGAGGCTTATAAGCTTGCAAACTTAAGCCAACAAATCCCTCTGAAAACCTCGTCATCATGGCCTATACAGTGCTCACTGTCATTCATTTGCAGGATGGGAATGCCAGGTCGAAGGGACCCTGAAAACAAAAAAAAAAGAAGAAAAAAAAAAAAGAAAAAAGAGAAAAAAGAGAAAAAAAAGAGCGGAACCACCCTAAGCGCTATAATGAATCTTTTCACTACGAAACTTTTTAAATGTGACGTAGTATTGCAACCACGACCGCAGGGATGGGTGTGATGCAGGACTTGAGAGTACACAGGCCAGTGAATGGACTGCCTTTGCTTGGACGATCTGCGCATCTGAAAACATCAAGTTAAGAGGAAACGACCAGAACTTCTAACTACTATGCAAAGTCCTCTAAGAATTGTCAAAGAAGCAGAGGATTTTCTGTATTTCGTTCTCATTTCACGACAACCCTACTTAGGTCTTTCTTCTTGACTGACTCGCGAACAAAAATGAGCTTTGGTGAAACAATGATGAAAGACTCGCGTTGCATACAATCGGAAATTCATATCATGGTATATGAAGATTCAGCGAATTATCCAGTCTTTTGTTGTTTTGGCTCTTTAAGAAGCTTGCTCTGCCGATGGCGATTTTCGGTCTGATGTGTTCCATCTCGCCGGACTTCTCGCAATCCGATACGGGTCAGATCAGATTAATGCCTGCTATTGATGACATTATGCCAAGTTCTCATAGATCATGGTTTCAGTTGTCATTCGTGAGGTCGATCCCTTCATCAATGCCCACAGTGCACTTGCCCCCAGGCCGTGGGTTCCCTCCATTTACCTCTCAATATAGGTAATAACTTTCCGAGGCTGTTAGTATCTGTCATTTCAGGGCTGATAAGTACCTCTGTTGATATAGCGATTTCAAGGCTCGAAATCAACAACCGCCACTATAGTGCAGCGCTTTGTCAACGCCATGCATCGCAACACGCCTAGCTAGTCCCACCAGCAAGTGTCGAAATTGAACCGAAAAGACACCTTTTGAGAAGGTCTCGCTGTTCAGTTGGGTATTTCGATTGAGTGAAGAGTCATATCGATACAAATCAACAATGACATGGTCCCGTGAAGAAAAATTGGAAGCATGTTTTCCACATCCTCCACCTTCGTTCGACCTTCTACGCTTGGAAAACTTGGAAAGGAGACTAAAGAAATAACCGAGTAGCTACAGTCAAGAACTTGGCCGCGAGATAAAAAGTAACGATGTGATTGAATTTGAAGTTATCCACAAAAGGCAACAATAGTATGTACAAGTCAAAGTACCAGTACCCCTTCATAATTTTCGGCAGCACAGCCACGGGAAGGAAGCAGATAACTAACTATATAAAAGAAAAATAGAAGGTGAATGCCAGCCTACACCTGCTTGGCAACAAGCTTGGCCCAGTCAAAGGGAACCCACCTCCGGCGTGCGTTCCTCACAGTCTTTAGCAGACGGGGTAGGCAGGATTGGCTGGCGAGACATTCCCGCCATAGACAACGTTGGGTCCAGGATTGACGAAAACAGTCTCCTTGCGCTCCGTGGTGCGGCATCCATTGCCAACATTTGCAACGAACATATTGGGAAGATAGCTGATATCGCCATTGCCTCCTACAATGGTAACTGGAGCGCAGTTCATGTACATCTCGCGGTTTCCAATGAGGTTGAACCACGACCAGGCGAGAAGGACATTACCACTGGGTGCGTTCGAAGGGATTTGGAAAGAATATGAGCTGGTCAGCGGGCAACCTCCCATAATCGACTTGATGACTTTCCAGGTGGCCCCATTGTTGTAGCTGAGGGAGATCTGGCAAGACCCTCCTCCGTGGGTTGCGGAACCGGCGAGATTCAGCGTGTAGGTTCCGCCAGCGTTGTAGGTGGCGGTCGAACCGGTACTGGGGCCTTGATGATATCCCTTGCAAGGGAAGTTGGCTCCTATTAACAGGTGATGGATTAGCATCTCTATTCTTCCTTTTCGAACGGATATTTGCTAGAAGTGCTTACCATTGGCGGCGAGTGGACTAGTGTTGGAGTAGTCGATGTCCCCGGGGCCGTTGGCCGGGTTGAACTTGCTTCGGAAAGGGTAGGGCTGGCGCATTTCCATATGGGCGAAGGCCGAAGCCGCCAGGGCTGGTAAGAGGCAGATGCTAAAGCGCATGTTGAAAGTTGTTTCTGTTTGAAGGTTTGAAGGTTTAACAAGGAGTGACAGAAGGAACAGAAGGTATGGCACTGGTCAAAGTGTTGCGAGTTGTTGGATGATGGTATTCAAGCATCTCGGGACGAGAAATGGATGCTTTTATACCCAGATTTCTAGAGCTTCACAGAATGAAACCTTTCAGTCGATTCCTCGACCATTACATCAAGGCATTTGAACCGGCAATTCTCCTCATGTCTGATTGCAACCTTGATGGATGTCCACACGGACGCTCTGGTGATGTTTGGTTTCATCTTCTGAGAGGTGGTGGTGGCAGCCATGCCATCCCCTGTATTCCGAACGCCCATGCTGGGCATGAAGACATAACCCCGTGGACACTTTTGCCGGAGGCATGATCTCCGTGTCACAGAAGCGGCGCTATCTGATATGAAGGATGGATAACTAGAGATGGAGTTTGGGGTGAAGTGGAGAATCATATGCAGTACCTTGCCAAAGGTTTGAAACTTCCTCGAAAACCTAATTGGTCTGTGCTACCGCTAACCTGAGTTGTGAAAAAGGTTCAAACTTATGGCGCGGTACTGTAGCGCTTCCCCCCTTCTTTGGAGGCCCCGTTTGGAGCCGTTGATCTCCACAACACAATCTTCAGACAAAGCGCTAGGGACCCAAAACGGGCGAACGATTTGCGGGGGACAAACGTGCTGAAAACCAGGGCCGCCCCGGTAGCGCGCAAACAAGCGTGGGGAGGAGGAGGAGGCTCAAGGATGATAGATGCCTTTACCGCCACACTGGTGACAGGACAGCATGGTTTGGGAGGCCCTATTGCCCTGCTGAATTAGAACCAATATGCACAACAGGTGAAGCATCACAAGACGTGCAGGCATGTGTCTAATAAGGTTCTTACTCCATGTAGTTTCTCTGGTCTACATTAGATTTAGCGCCAAGAAGAGATTTTCACACCCTGGAGTGGTCAATCCCGGGCGCGAGTTTAGGTACAGAAGATTAGAGGATTCCCAAGATATGCTCATTATCATAATAAACCTTGTAGATAGATCATTGCACGCTCCGTGCGGCCGCATGGCGAAGGACCGTGCTATCCACTTTCCCCAGCGAGTACTACGGTGTTAGGGGTACTCGGTGTTATGGATACTACGGTAACGATCAATTCTAGAACCCCCTTGTCAGGTATATTTCCTCCAAGTACACTAATTACCTAGGTGACCTTTTCTTTCCCCCTTTTCGGACATCCTCCGAGTACAATAGTAGTTTTTTATATTTCTGATCGTTAAGATTCAACATCTTTTGTCAAGAGCCGGATGGATGAGCCGGGCCGGAGTGCTGAAGATATCTTTTTCTATACCTTGGCTCTTCCGTAGGATAGGATTTTGTGGGCTAATTACTACTAGTGAAACTACCACCTTTTAATTCAAATATCTGTCAACAAGGGAGGGTGGTATATAGGATAGGATATAGCAGGGGGTGGAGCATGATGGGTTCAAGAAGACAAAATGGGGTGGGGTCGTTTGGTCCTTTGCGGGATCATTTCAAATAATAATATATGTAGTAGTAGCAGAGAGAGATTATTCTGCAGACAAACTTTCGTAGCAATAATGGGCTTTGTTTAATTTTTTTTTTTTTTTTTTTTTTTTTTTTTTTTTTTTTTTTTTATATATTTATTATTGTGCAAGGGTAAACCTGATATAACTACTCCGTAACCGTGGCGTTTTAAGATGTTTGTTTTAAGTTGGCGCCAATTGATTGTCATCTGCAGCGGAGACCGTTCGTGGTACGGATACATGAACCATCTGCATAATCTGCACGGAATTAGCGCTGCATGGCCGTTTTTCCATGTTTCCTTTTCTTCCGGTATGCAGTTTGGCTTGCAACAGGCAAGGTATGTATATATGTTGTATGTAATGTATGTACGGCGTACATGTAATGTACCTGCATTAATGTTATCAATTCTTCAGGATTAATCATCAAGGCCACAACTTGTGGGGGTGGATTATTTATTATATTACTTATCCTCTTGTTACAGAAAAGATGAATGCCGAAAAGATACTTCAGGAGATGGGGAAGGCCCCGCAGGTAGAATTTCCCCAGGCCTATCAACGCCGTTGCCGCGCCGAACCACGGCATCTCAAACCTTATAATGATAAAGCGAAAATTCCCTACGACTTGATGTTGCAGAATTCCTTTATGCACAGTGCTACTTATTGTGCTTGGGTTTGAGTGGCTTCACATCGTGGCATATCTCCATCAGCAGACTACTTCAGAGCTGGCTCCTAACTCAACATTTTCAAATAAAGGTGTGAACGAACGTGTGACCGAGGTTGGAAATTATTAAAGCTAAATAAACCCATGTCAGTGTTTAGTCTGAGCGCTCTCAGCGCGCAGGGTTTATCTGAATAAAATAAATAATTAAGTGAATAAAGTTTAATGAAGCAACGAAAGAGCCATTCATTCATTGTGAAGATTGGGCCTATACACCTCTGATTCCGCATTGCCGTGTAGCTGTGCTGTACCTTTCCACGGAAATAAGGCCAAAGAATGCCACATGAAGAGTAGTGGTCCGCGATTTATGGATGGGGGCGGGAGGCACTGACTTCATACCAGAAAGGCTCAATAAAACCCCCCTGTATACTTGCTGGATGAAAGTGATGGTCAGCTTCAATACTGGCTGATTTCTCATGATACCAATCAACCAGATGTGTAATTATAACTGGCTGCGGTGACAATCTGCTTCCCGTATGTCGCTATGGCAAAACCCTAACAATGGGGAGAGATATGCATTCCAGTGGCCTTCAGACATTTGCTGAATGAGTCTGAATCGGCAAAAATAAGAATGACCCTAAGTAATTGTACATAAGCACAAATATAAGATATCAGAGCAAGAAAGAAAAAAAAAAAAAAAGGGGGGGGGGTCTGGTCTGGCGCAAAATTCGACAACTAGCTCGATTCATTCAAAAGTCTAGCAACGTGCTTCTAAGCTACTCTCCGAGGTCGGAACGATAACTCCGAGGAAATGGAGACCAAGCTGTTGCGGGTTGAATGACAATTTCGGGACGAATAGAGCTGGTATCTCCACTGTTACCAACGTGGCACCACATAGGAAGACTATGGAATAACGCTATGGCCGTGTAGAAGACATAATATACTGAAAGGTGTTGTCAAGGAGATGTAAGGAAGAAGGAATTGGGATGCACGTCGACACTGAATCAATTGGAGTAGTTAGTGCTCTTGAAGCTATGGCAGTTCCTTCAACTGGAAACGTATGGAGGTTTGAAGTTATCTTATAGGATCAGCGGGAAGAAGCAGCCAGGACTGACATCTTTTTGACTGGAAAAGGTTGGCTTTAGGCTCAAGGCCGAACCCCAACTTTTTCTTTGGATGTAAGCGGGATAAGTGTTGAAGAATTGAGCCTGTTTCGAGCTGGACGTATGACGTAGCACATAGGGCCATTGTACTCAACTTTGTTTACCTGTGATGGCGACTACCTGCACGCCGATTAGATAGCGGTCAGCACGCGATTCTATAGCTAATAGCTAACTACCCGCTAGCTAAGCTATGTCCACACGAAGATCAACGATGAAGACGAGATGGAAAAGCTCTGCCAAACACCGCTGCGGTTGCTCCCTTATATATCAGAACTCCGGGCTCTAGCACCTTTAATATGATCCTTGTGTAGATAGACATAGCTGCACTAAATTGCAGCTAGATCAGGAAATATTTGATGCTTGATCAACGCAGGGAGTTGGTGCGCGATGAGGGCGGCACAATGGCGGAAAGACGGTGCTGTGCTGCTGGGTGTGGCAATCCCTTACCCACCCGCCCCCACCTTGCCTCTTTTTTTTTTCTCCCACTGGACTTGTGAAGGCTTCTCCACGGGAAACTTGATTCTTGCGCATGCTTGGGCGTCCAATGTCTGCAATCCTGTCTCAAGACTGGAAGTTCAGCCAGGAGGACCATTTGATGATAGAATTGCTCCTCCTTGCACGAGGGCTTGATTTCTTAGCAAGGCCTCGCAAGATCCACATCCATGCTGGTAGTGTGGCAGACCATCACGTACCAGGCAACAGGGCAGATCTCCACCTCTTCAGGTTTCGCATCTGGCTGATACAGCGCAGAAGCTTCGCATCATCATTAGCTACGACAATACTGCCACCAAAAGCCACATTTCGTCTCGGGGGGGTGGGGGGATTCAACTCCCCTGCATCCAGCGCACGACCTGAGTTCTGCTCTTGGTAGATCTCATCATGGTCCCAAATCAACGCACAATGACCTCTTTGGAGCAGCAAGGCGGAACAATTGCTGTACTGAGATACTATTGCCATGGGGTAATAATGGCCAGCCAGCCACTGCAGATTCATGGGGGAGGGAGGCACCGGGGACGCCCAGTCGCCAACACCTTAGACAACTAGAATTCCAGCGACGAATTCATTTTCGGAGATTGTCTGTCCACAGTGCATAGGAGCTCGATAACTGATGGGAAAATAGATCAATCAAGAATGGATTGAGATCATTGTCAGCAATGTGCGGAAGAGTATCTCATATCCCAATCCAATCAATCAGTTGGGCTGACGGGAAATGGCATGAAAAAGATGACCAGAATTCCAATTTGTGCAGCTGTGGTGCAACCGCTCTATGTGAAGCTGAGGGTGACGGCACAAGACGAAGAGACAAGTGAAGTGGGAACTGCAAAGGAAAGCGAGGAGAATAGGGCGGTGGAAGAAGGATGGTCAAGCTGCGGGAAGGGAATTGGGAGTTTATATACTTGAAATCGACAGCGGCTGGGCCATATCGCGCCTTGCCCGATTAGGATTGAGTTAAGCCCTATTAGGCAATTCGCTGAACTTGAAACCCTGAACTAACTTGGCTAGACAGCCTCTAACCTTGGAACCCCCAAGTTAGGTACCTTTTTTGTACCAGGGTTCGCCCGGAGTTTCAGTTAAGGGCCTGACCCCTCCCCATGCCCCGGGGATTGCCAGCCCGGGTTTAGGCACCACGCCCCTAACCATCCCCCCGGGTCGCCTGGGAGCTAGCTCGAAGGTCAGCAGACGTAAGCTTCTGGAGCATGTGGAAGAGCATGATTGATAATAACCCTGTTAACAAAGGCAAGGTTTCTTACTCGTAATCACCGATTCTCGTATTTGTCCGGTGCTATGAAAGAAGCCGTCGGAAATTCGCACGAAACGAGGTCCGAAGTTGGTGCAAGGGGGGATATGGGCAGGCTGGTTGGCCTAAAATTCCAGCCAGGTCATTAGTGAACTGTTCTTATATGCCTGGCAAGCTGACGAGATACAGAAGCCCTATGCTATGCATTTCAAGAGACATGATCAGGACCAGTTCAGTAGTAGCCTCGTATCAGGCCCGAGCTGGAGAGCAAGCAGCAGGTCCCAAGCGAATTTCAATCCCAGGAGATATCAAGAATATCGCGCTACATGGAATGAAGATGTTTGAGTATTGCCGGGAACTCTCATCACTTTTTTTTATCCTGACCAGGCCGCATGGATCACATTTTTCGTTTAATAGGCGAACAGGCGGTCTTGCAGTTAAAAATCGAATTCTAAGCATCGAATTGTTCCTGAGCGGCGAAATATTTCCCAACCTGAACCCGACCCAAAGGAATAAAAAATTGAGAAACCACTGACTTCTCAAGTGTGTGCATTTAATATGGCTGACGTTTATGTTTCATGACTGGGCAGAACGAAGGAAGAAACTCAATACAAACAATCTAGGCAATCTAGACAACAATATCACTCCTCCGCGACCCCTCCATTTTATCCGCAGTGAGCGTATGGGGATAGATTATTCAGTCGAACATCCTGAAGTAGCTTCTAACATTTCGGGAGTCGTTCTAGAGTCATAGTTAGCTCTATTTCCGTGAACGGAGGGAAAGAAATCGGGAACATACTGCTGGAGCAACGACTATCCGTGTAATATCCACTGACATAACACGTAACTCCGTACAGGGTGATTCGATCCCAGGTGCTGCAGTCAAAATCTTTTAGTTTCCTTTCCCTTTTCCATCTGTATTACCTGCTTCTAGCTAGTTTTCGCCGCAAACTTACCAATTACCCTTGATACATTGCCCCTTCTTCTTGCAGGAGAAGGTACGTTTCTGGCCCTGGCGGAAGGCAAAGATGTTGCCCGCCTTCGTGGTCGGGCCGTACCGGCAGTTAACGTATTCGCCTTTGCGGAGATTGACAATCCTGCAGGTTTGTGCCGATCGACGCTTCTCCAGGTGCATTTCTGGCTCTGCAACGGGGTCTGCTACAGGGAAAGCTGCAGCGAGAAAGGGTAGGAACCCGAGTAGGGCCACGAGCAGGCTAAAGAACTTCATTCTTGGGAGAGATTGTCTTGTTGGGGGCGTTTTTTCTTTTTCGGTTTTTTTCGATAAAAGAAAAAAAAGAAAATGGTTTTATGGGATTCTATCGAACCACACTGTTCACTTTATAGAATCGGGGTGAAAACCAAAAAGGATTGCAACTCGTATTGAGCCTCGCCTGCCATGGGTCTGTTCGAAGGGTGCCTGACGCTGCGTTTTCATGGTTGAGTGCAGTGTAGCGCGATGGATGGTTGCATCTCGTATCCGAGTCCCAATTTAAACCCCCAGAGCACCGTCGCAAGGAATTCCTTGACCCGCTTTGCGGCTCAACTGGCTTGGGATGTGTTTCCTCGGTTTTTTTTTTTTTTTTTTTTTGGCGAAGGATAAGGGGCATTTCTCGTGCCACGAATGGTGCCAAGATGCCGGACCCTTCGGCTGGGTTTAAAGGTGAAATCTGGAGGTTCAATATGTTCATTGGGAGACGGAAGAACTGAGTGAACAGTCGTTTCGGTGTCGAGGGTACGCCAAAAAGAATTGTTATTCCTCGACAGGTCATGGAGGCGGAACATTTGAATGCAGTTAATACTTTCTCCACGAGCAGAAATGGCAGATCGGCTGCTCGTAAACCATCCCGGTACACCATAGCCACTGGGCAATGCTATCCTTTTTCGCGAGAGCAGCAGGGTAACTATCTACCAGCGACCCCGCGCTAAATTTCTTAATTTATCCGTCCTTTCCGCTCAACACCATCAAATCAAAATCATGAAATGAAACCAGACACGAACAGAGTGCACCGCACGAACCAAGTTCGGCTTCCCAGATCCCCCATCTTCGCTGGGAAACCGTCGACATTGCCCCAAGGTGCCCGCTTGGGACGGAAGGCGGTCAGTTTCCGGAGGGTTCAAAGAGTGTCAATCAAGGTGTAAAAAAAAGAGGACCGTTGAAAGAATGTGTTTGTGTGTTTGGATGCAGAAGAGAAACCGTTCCATTAGCCCGTCGCTTCTGTCTGAGGGTTCGACTTGCAAATTGTCATGGCAGAGAGCCGCCCGCATCTGTTTCAAGTCAGTCTGGCTATGAATTTACAACTGACCACGCGATTGACGGAAACAGACGCACAAGTCCAGCTCTCCATCTATGAGTCAAAGCGGACCCGTAGCACATGCAACAGTTCCTATGACGGAAAGAGCATCGTTAGCCCTGCTTGCCTCTGCGCGGGTGGGAGGTGAAGGGGTCTCCGTTGGTATTCTGCGACAGGATTAAGAGTTCTTCTGGCACATATCGAGTCTTTATCAAGAATCGGCGCCCGGCTTAATACATCAGATAGGAACCTCAAGAGAACCGTGTGTTGCCGGGATTCTTTGAAAAGACTCCCCCAATGCAGTAACTTTCTGTCTGTGCAAATTATTTATATCTATGCCTGGCTGTTGTCTGTCAGCTTCCAACGAAGAATACATGATAGGACAGAGGATTGCACATATTTATCTTTAATAATTCCTCCAGTGAATAATTTCATATGACACAGTAAATTGCGATGGTCATCTTACTGTTAAAGCACCATCATATAACAACATACAGCGTAGAGGGATTGCCCTTTCCTTCCTTTGTCGCAAAGGCCCCGTATTCGGGCAAATCCCCCATTGATTTTGAAAAGAAACTAACCTGGAATCTCAATTCGATCACATAGATCCAGAAAAAAAAAAAAAAAAAAAAAAAAAAAAAGGGAACAACAAATTCATTGATGAAGTTGTCCTCTGTTGATGCTACTTACCTCATATATCAACGAAATGTCCTACATGTTGTCGGAACGTAACGGCTGGCGTCCAGACACTCGTCGAAGGCAAGCAAGAAACTGTGTTTAATCACCTGGCGGCTGTTTGCCTTGATCGTTCTCCCAGGGCTGTGAGCAATGGGTCCCCTGTCTCCTCAAGCGTCCCCAGAAGGCTTGGTATATAGCAACAATCGCTTTGCAATAAAACGCTTCAAACAGGTGATTAACCGGAATGGCCAACCACTTTCTGCTCGCATCAAATAAACGCCCCAGAAAGAGATGGGAGGAAGTGTCAGTATGCTGTTCTAGTGATCTGGTCTTGTATGTTCGGCAACGAGTTGATAAATAATAACCTCACTGGGATTACCATCTCTCAACTGGGGGAATTTGCTGTCTCCGAACATCATAAATAGTCGTCTTCTTCTCCGGACGGTATGAAACTTCCCACAGAACTATTTCAGAGATAGCAGTTCCAACAGCAAACACGATCACGTTGCGATTCTGAGACCTGTTAAGTTTGGGTGGGCAGTGGCGGACCTCGTCCCCTTTGGCAGTGAAGAACCCAATTACTTGCCAGGGCTTGAGTGGATAAACTCGTTGCTGAGATCGATATAGAAATCTTACCCCTTTCGGTGCCTTTGCATTGGATTCCTTCTAGATGCTTCCCGGCCAAGGCCGGTCTGTCTCACTTGTCGTTCTGTACGCTGTAGTAGTTTACCGACTGATCTCGCCCTTCCCGGCCAAGCTTCAGCATCACGTCATATTTTGGAGGTTTTCCTCTGTCCTGGAGAAGGTGACGAAGCCTCGCTCTTTGTGAATGTGGGCCTATGTGGCAGAGAGATTTTGTCATATCTTGTTTAGAAGGGGAGCAAAGAAGCCTACATAGGTTTTGATGTACATATACAGTGTTAAATATTAACATCGAGGTTGAATTAGTCACATGACCATCCAAGCTTCTTTCCACAGTTCCAACTTCTACAGCCACGCGACCGGCGATAGGCCACAACAACAGCAACAAAAAGCCCGAAAAACCGCATCGCCATCATACCCATAACCCCAGTGATATCTTTGTTTCTTTACGGCTCCATCCTCATCACTAAATGGTTAGAGCGTGCGGCTTTTAACCACAAGGCTCCGGGGGTTCGACCCCCGGTGGTGGCTAACAGGAAGCAGTTGGTCTACAGCGTATGTGGAGTGAGTGCAGTGTCATTGTGCTAGCGGTGTGCTGGCAATAATGGGACGTGTTTTTTCTTTCTTTCTTTCTTTTTTACCTAGGTAGCTTCCATGTCCAGAGGGAGTCAGTGATGAGGAGGGCTAGGTAAGGACTTCCTATCCACTTGCTTTTGTTTTTGGCGTTATCTGCTCCCCTCTTTTGCAATAATATGTATCCGCTTGCGGAGAAATACATCGGAAATCGGACATTTCCCTCCACAAAGCCAGTCTGAAGCCCCAGTACCTGCAGATAAGTAAAAAAGGGGCTCGAACCCCATGGCGCCCTGCTGTCAAACGATCTTCCTAAATCGGAATCCCGTGGCTGCTGTACGGAGTAATCCGTACGGAGTACTGATCGATGGAATAATGGCAATTGTGATCTGTACGGAGAGACAATAATACAATTATTTAATTGCCTCTGCCAGGCGTTTTCAGCCCTGCACGGCACAGTAGCGAACTTCGAGTGCACCGCCACACCTGTCATAGCCCATGCGTTGGTCGGCTTACATTGGCTGACATCGGCTGCGGGATGGCTGAAAATAGCCTCTGCGGGACTACAAGTTGGTGGGAAGACGAAACCGGTGCCGTCATTTGATTTAGGGAAATCTAAGACCTGAGACTCGACTCCCGGATCTGGGGTCTGAGCATTTTTTTTGGAAAGTGGCGTCATAGTCAGTAATAATCAATATCTTGTGTCATGATATCAAAAACCACCTTTGGAAGAGCATTTGCAAACTTCAAGACCACGAGAGAAAGTACACGTACAGTACATGATGCAGTAAGTTCTCTCGGGAGGAACCTCGGTAGGGATTTTGTAATGGTTGGCCTCAATTTTAGCCTGTGAAGGGGACACACACTCATATCTATTTGTATATTTCCCATTCAGTTACTTATTTTATGGCAGAGGTAGAACAAAATGGTCTGATAAATATTACTTGATGATATTTATATTTGCAGGGACTCTGGATGTGTAAGATGTATGTACATGTACAGTACATGCACGTCAACCCGGGGTAAGCAAGACATTCTCGGTACTTCCGAGGCAGCAGCAGTGATTGTATCTGTAACTACAAAACTACAAAACTACGTCGTTGTAAACACCGCCAGGGATTAGCCGCGCATTGCTCAGCCTCACCACCACCACCTCCGATCACCACCACCACCACCACCGCCATTATTATACTCCGATAATCGTCACCATCTCACTAGCCCTGCGAAGTCCGAATCTTGCCTCCCGAATCTCTCCCTCACCATCTCCTGTTTGCCCCTGATCGCTCCCGTCTCGTCTGCCGTACACCACCAACTATCTTGCCCGTGGTGCTCCCGTTCTTACTCCTGCTCCTGTCCTCCTCTCCCGGCACACTCACTTGCATACATTTGTTTAGCAACGGCGTCTACCCCTACAACGAGAACTCCCCATACCATCGATCTTAGGCTTCTCGAGTTCATAACTTTTCCCGCGCCGTGGATACCAGGGGGAGGTGCCGCGCGCCAGTTGTATTCCCCCCTACCCTCAATTCATCACCATAATCATCATCATCATCATGGATATTCTACATATCCGTCGCAAGGATACTACGAAAGGTCCACCACTACGGATTCTGTCACTAGGTATGTTGGTCTCTCTCCTCTCCAACTCACAATATATGGTCCAAAAATACACTCAAACTCTTGCGCTACAAAAAACCAACTTACTGACCACGAGAATCCCTTTTTCTAAAAAAAATATATAGATGGCGGTGGTGTCCGTGGCTACTCCATGCTCATCCTCCTCCAAGAACTCATGCACCGCACCTACGTCGAATGCGAAGGTAAAGCCCCCGCACGCAACCAAATTCCCAAACCATGCGACCATTTCGACCTTATTGCCGGCACTGGAACCGGCGGACTCATTGCGCTCATGCTTGGTCGGCTCCGGCTGGATCTGGAGACATGCAAGGATGTATACGTGCGCATGACTAGACGAGTCTTCGAAACCGATAAGACCATTGCCGGCATCCCCTATAGGTCAACTCTCTTCAAAGCCTCGAAGCTGGAAGAGGCCATCCGCCAGTGCGTGTGGGAGCATACAGTCTCCATGGAGGAGGGAAATGATGGTTCCCCCAGGACTCAGAAACCCATCTCTGTCCACGGCCCAGTACTGCGCCCGCGCTCAGCTCACACGCTGCACAGCCGGACCAGTCGGTCGAGCGTCAGTACAACGGGTGCATCACCAGTTCGGTCGCCAGCGAGTTTGCGCGGGTCTCATATTCAAGGCTGGGGGAATGCCGATGCAATACTTTATGATAAGCGGGAAAACAGGACGAAGACGTGGGTTGTCCTTCCTTTTTTTTTTTTTTTTTTTTTTTTTTTTTTTTTTTTTTGGACTGTCTTTATGTATAATGTGTGTATATGTATCTCTGACTGTCTATTAGTGCGGTTGCGGCTGTTTACAAAGGGACCCCGATGGATGGAAATCCGACTCTGCTACGATCGTACGATTCGCGAAAGGAACCCGCGCCGGAATTCAACTGCACGATATGGCAAGCTGGACGGGCAACATCCGCAACAGGGCTTGCATTCAAACCTATTTTAGTAGGACAACATGTCTTCATTGACGAGGGGGCTGGTAAATATAATCCCGCGCCAATTATTCTCGATGAAGCAGCCGTCAATGAATGGCCAGGGAGAGAAGTGGGCCTTTTCGTCAGCGTTGGAACGGGCAAACGACCCTCAGGAACAAATCATATCCAACATGAGTGGTGGGAGGATGTTTTCGCCGATTCCCTGGGCAATTTTGCTGAAGCGCGAAGACGGCTGATTGCGAAAATCGAGGGCTGCGAAAAAATACATCAATACATGCTCAAGGAACATCTCAGAAAACGCAACGTTCCGCTAGAAAATTACGTCCGTCTCAACGTTGAAGTTGGCGTGGGAGAGTTTGGCATGAATGAATGGAATCGCCTGGCGGAAATTAGCACAAGCACCCGGACTTATCTCTCCCGGAACGACGTGCAGAAGATGAATCAGGAGGCGGCTGTCAAGTTGGCCAAGATCCATTTTATTCATCGTAGGCTTGTGGTGGGCGATGGAGGGAGGGACTGGGGTGCTGATTCCAACAGTTTCGAAGAAGGCTTGGAAGATGGAGATGTATTCCAGCGGCAATATCATCGACCGGTCCCTCCTATCCCGGTGTCCATGCCGTCACCACACCCGAATCCGTGCCCTCCACCACCATCCACCATCGAATTCCCAGACGCAGTCGAACTTCCTGGAGAGGATTTTATCCCGTTTTCATTCGTGAATAATAACACGAATAATTCAAACCCACCACCCCTCCCAACCTCCAGCTATCCACAAATAAACCGCACGAGTTCCCAAGAAAAATATACAGTCGTCACCTCCGATGAACACATTCCTCACCCACTCAACTTCAGCCGCAAGACTCCGATCCCGATGCCAACCCCATCCTCGCCCACAACCAACCAACCATCACCCTTCACCTCTCAGACCCGCCTAAACAGCAGCGACCACCGAAATCCCAGTAGTCGCCCACAAAGCAGCTACAACAATCCTTCCGCATCCTCCCCCCGCGTCAGCGCCGAGCTGTTCATAAACCCTCCCCCGCTAGCAGTAACAACAACCCGCCCACCAAGCAGCCACCAAAACCAAACCCAAACTCACCATTCCGTTCGCCTCTCCCATACCCCGCCCCTAAGCCCACCACCCAGCCACCCACCGCCGCCGCTCCCGCCCAAGACACCCATCCCATACCCTGAAGATGGCTATGGGCATGGCTCACCTTCCGCCCCTGGTCCTGGTCCTGGTCCTGGTCCTCCTCGCCCTGGCTCCGGGTACGGGCATGGGCATGGGCATGGGCAGGGGTATGCACCGGCGGTCATGCCAATCCCGCCGCGGGCGCCGAATAGGCCGAATAGTAACTCTTACGGGGGTTTGCAGAGTGGCAATGGGATTGGGATTGGGATTGGGAACGGGAACGGGAACGGGAATGGTGTTGCGAAATTGCCGTATCCTAGTGATGGGCCGCCGCCGTTGGTCAATAAAGGGCGGAAGCCGACGTATAGTCGGCGGTGAAAACGAGGGCGAGTGCGGGGTGAGGCGGGTGTGATATAATAGAATGAGCTTTCCTTTTACCGTTGTCTTCAGTTTTATATTTATATGTATACGTATACATATAATGTGTTTTTTTTGCGTTATGGATATATAATGATGTGATATGATACGCTATGATATGATGTTAATGGGGTTTTGGGTATTGATTTGATATGGAGGTTATTTCATCTTTTTTATCTTATTTTTTTTATTTTTATTTTTTTATTTTTCTTCGCAGATTCATATTCACATATTCACATATCTATATATCCCTATGTCTATTGATTATTTCGGTATGATGATACGCAGGTAGTTATGTTACGGGAGACAGTGGAAAAAATGTCAGGTGGAAACGTGGAAACTGGAACTGACTCTGGCAGTTGGGAATTCATTGACATTTTTAAGAGATAATTTTAATATCTGTGTGCTCAAGAGGTTCAATAATGCATGCAGATATGGAATGAGGATTTTTGTGGCTTCAGAGAGAGAGTCCTTATTAGTTATTAATAACTACGGAGTAGAGTAGCATTATTTAAGCGGGTTCATCGCTCCAGCAACGATCCTTGGAACCCTCAGGGGATTGGATTGCTTGCTTTGTTGTGGACGGGACGGGTTTTGTTTCCATCAAGAATTATTACTTTGGTTTTTTTTTTCCTCTTTTTTTATTATTATTATTATTATTATTATTTAAAAAAAGGTGCTCGAAACGACGAGGATAACGACGATATCCAATAAGTCTCGTCGGGGAAAAACAAAACATACGGCCTACCCGCAGGATTTACATATTTAACGACTCCACGAACTGAAACAAGCTATTTATTTTGCGGGAGAGATCTTTTAAGTAGTAAGTAAGGGAGTGCTTCTATCTTCTTTCTTCCTTTGCATTCAATCTCGGGGTTGGCGTTCATCATTATTGTACTGTAAATGTACATGTACATTATTATTACATACATATCGCAGGTATTTATGTAGATCGCCCCCTGCAACCAACAAAAGCTGCTGCCAACTACTCTTCCAGATCACCGCAGTTGCATGCATTTGGATTGGATTGGATTGGACTGAAGCTCACATAACTAATCAGTGCAGCAAATCATCCTTCATGAATAGATTGGCTCCCAACTCTGACGTATTCTTGCGAATATCCATCCCATCCCATCCCATCCTCCCTCCCCCTTGGTTTCTCTCCCTCCAACCGCCCCAATCCTCTTTCCGCCGAGAGATAGAGTGAGCGTGGAACCCAAATACCGAACAAACAGCGCTGAGGAACAATGGTTTGAGATCTAGAAACGACTTGCTTTCTCTCTCTCTCTCCCTTCTCTATCTCTCACCATCGCGTGGTCCTCGACATCACTCCTTGCCGGACAATTAATACAGTACTTTCCCCCTTACAATCCGCCAACCCCCCTCCCCTCCTCCAGTGTGGACAATACCCCGCGCATATACCTATACATAGATACCATGCTTGATTCCGCAGATGTCCACTCAATCTATGCACGGTCTGGCGGTGGTGTGCCGGGGGGTCCGGAAGGTAGGCCGCCCGCCTTCAAGGCCGTTGGTATCTCCCTGGCTGTCGGTTCGGGGCTCTTCATCGGGGTCTCCTTTGTGATAAAGAAGGTGGGCCTGCTCAAGGCGAACGCGAAGTATAATGAGGACCCTGGTGAAGGGATGGGGTATTTGAAGGTGTGGTGGTGGTGGGTAGGGATGGCGTTGTAAGTCTTTGTTCTTTGTTGTTGCACCATCTCACCCCCAATATATGCGTACTTATAAATATATATATATATATATATGCGTGTATGGTCATTAAACAAGACTAACCAAATCAGAATGATCATCGGAGAAATCTTCAATTTTGTCGCCTATGCCTTCGTCGACGCAATTCTAGTGACACCCCTTGGCGCCCTCTCCGTCGTGGTCACCACCATCCTCTCCGCCATCTTTCTCAAGGAACGCCTGAGTTTCGTGGGCAAAGTCGGCTGCTTCAATTGCATCATTGGCTCCGTCATCATCGCCATGAATGCCCCCACACAGTCATCTGTCGCTACTATCCAAGACATGCAACGCTTCGTCATCTCCCCCGGTTTCCTCACCTGGGCAGGTCTCATCATTGTGGGATGCACGTTTATTGCGCTCTGGGCAGGGCCCCGCTACGGCAACAGGAGCATGTTTGTCTACATCAGCATCTGCAGCCTCGTTGGTGGTCTGAGTGTGGTCGCCACTCAGGGTCTGGGAGCGGCTATCATATCTCAGATCCAGGGGATATCGCAGTTCAAGGAGTGGTTTCTGTATGTTTTGCTGGTTTTTGTTATTGCTACGTTGTTGACTGAGATTATTTATTTAAATGTAAGTCCATATCATATCCGTACATGTACACTGCACCGTCCCCTACCAACACCCCGCGCGATCTGCAAAACCTAATCAGGTAACAATTTCTGATTCGGATTTTTCGTGACAGAAAGCGTTGAATATTTTTAATGCGGCGTTGGTTACCCCTACATACTATGTCTTTTTTACAAGTTCCACGATCATTACATCTGCAATTCTATTCCAGGGATTCAAGGGGACTGCTATTAGCATTACTACCATTATCATGGGTTTTCTTCAGATTTGTTCTGGCGTTGTCTTGTTACAGCTCTCGAAATCGGCCAAGGATGTTCCGGATACTGCCATTTTCAAAGGAGATCTGGATCAGGTGCGCGAAGTTGCTGAGCAGGAACAGCCAGAGACTGAACCCAAGGCCGATGCAATTCGTGGCACAGCCGCTATTATTCGTCGGATATCGGGTGCAAGACAGAGGATGGAAGCGGAGGAGGCAAGGAGATATTACGAGGAGAGAAGACTTGATGAGTTGGAGCCGCCGCGAGAAGGGGAAGTGATTGAGTGGGACGGACTCCGCCGACGCAGGACTATCGTCGGAGAAAGTCCCATGAGTACACCATCACGCCGAGCAACGAATCGCCATCCGCCTCTGGGGATGTCGAAATTCCCTGATTTTGTTGATGAGGAGCTCCCTCACCACAGGCCCAGCACGAAGGGAAGTAGTAAGAGTTCGTTCTTTGCTCGCAGCCGTGCATCCAGCGGGTTGCATCCACATTGGAGACCGAACCATTCTTCCCAGGGGATGCACGGCGCGATGTCACCCGTGCTAACTACGATCACGAGTGAAACGGATGAAAAAAGTGGTTCACATTCTGGCATGGCTGAAGCTCAGCCTTCCGGCTCCCTTGAGGAAGCCTTCCAACATAACCATCGCCGGAACCGCAGCGGAACCGCGCAGACGATTCAATGGGCAAATAGTGTCAAATCCGGTGGCTCTTCCAACCCACACTCGCCCAACCGCAGTAGTACTCTTCCAGCAAATTCCCCACATCATGGCCCGAGTCGCCAGTTTTCATTCCATAACTTGTTCAATCGACGAATGTCTAACGAGCCACCGCACAGCGGTGGTGGTAGTCGCAACATGTCAGAAAATCCCACTTCACCAGGAAACCGGCTGTTTGGGTTTGCTAACCTTTCGTCTCGGAATACTCACAATCACCATCATCATCAAAACGAGCAAAAACGTAATATGATGAGAGAAGGCACTGAGGAAGAAACTCTCGGCCTTGTGAAAGGGGATAACGCCCAATTGAAGGGGCAACGGCATCTCCGTGACTCTTCGCCATCGCCTACCCCTACGACTCCAACTTTTAACGAGGAAGCGATTCAAAATGACATGCTCCAGGTGAACTATCAGCAACGCCCCAGCCGATCACCATCATCGTCAAGTGTTTCTTCCACCGAATCAAGCACTGAATATAAACCACACCACACTCGAGTACCCTCGCGAGACAGAGAAGCAGAGGCGGCAGCTACAGCTTCTTCTTCTTCTTCTTCTTCAAAATACCCAAAAACCCGCCACCACCACAGACGTTCCTCCCCTCCGCCCTCGTCCCAACTACCAAAATACGACGGCGCGATTGCAGATATCAAACCGCCCTCCCCACCACCCCATTCACACCCCACCCCGCATCTCCCGTCCCACTCAACAACCTTCCCAACGACAGCAACAACAGCAGCAGCAGCAGCAGCACAACTCCGTCAACACCAACCACCCCACCACCCCCTCCCCTCCCTCCCCACCGAATCACATCCTAGACACCCATACGCATTCCCAAACACTCCCGAAAGGTCTCTACCCACCACCTCCTCCACACCACCCTCCTCTTCCTCCCGTACCCGCGCCCCGCGCCCGCGCCAGCAGGGAACACCCCAACCTTACCCCCGCCACAACTCATCCCTCTACCAGCGTCATCCGCGACGTCTCTCGCGTCAAGCCTCAGCGCGGAAAATGAGAGGCGGGAGAGGCGGGAGAGGAGGATGCGGCAGGGGAGGAGGGGGTCTAGTGTTGCGGCTGCTTCTGTGGCGGAGCAAAGGAGAGGGAATGGGAGAGGGAAAGCGGGGAGTGATGGTGGTGGGGATAATGATTATGATGATATATGAATTATGTGGGGATGTGGATGGGGGTGGCGGAGAGAGTTGGGGAGATAAGCGGGGTGAGATTGATGTTGGGAGGAGGTGAAGCCCAGGTGGCGATGGGAGTTTTCTTACAATACAGATCCTTCCACCACCACCACCCCCTACATGCTTTTTCTCGCCTGAATGGGTAGTTGGTGGTGGTTCGTATACTTTGCTTTTTTTTTATCTTGCTTCTCTTTCCCCCTTTTCTCCTTCCCTTTTCTTCCTCGCATTGTTTAATGCCTGCATATATTTCCCTATCTCCCTGTGTAAAGGGGGATACATCCGTATGTATAGAATAGATGGGTGGAGTGAGTTGAGTTGTTTCATTATTTTATTTTTGCATGTTTTATGGTCTGTTGTTCCCTTTTTTTTTTTTTTTTTTTTTTTTTTTTTTTTTTTTTTTTTTTTTTTTTTTTTCATAATGATAGATAGAATGGTGAGAGGAACTTATCTCATGTACAGATAGATAGATGCATGCATGCATGCACGGGAAACATCCCAAGTCACAAGAGGGAGATGTGTATGTATATATATATATATATAAGCAGAAGAAATATAGTAGTAACAGTCTCATTTTTCTCACTCACTCACTAGTTAAATGCAGTTAAGTTAATATAAGAGGCCAGGAAGGCTGGCCTTGCTATTCTTTTATTATTCTCATTCTTAAAAATCTTCCCTTCAGATTGGTTGATTGATTCTAGTTCCATGGTTAAATTTAGTCACTACGGAGTACATTTAACTATAGTTAGTTAGAAGAGTGTTGTGTCTTTTGAAGATATTTCATTTCATTTTAATTTTGTCGGGAAATATATCTGCTACTCCAGAGTAGTTACAGAGTTACAATGACGGACACAATCAATGCATTCATTGATGGGTGGGTGGAAAAAAAAAGAAAGAAAGAAAGAAAGAAAAAAAAAAAAAAGGAGGCCGGGGGAGGAAGATAGAGAGAGATTCCTTCCAGACTCCTTCCTCTATTCCCCCCCCCCCCCCCCAAAAACCGCCCCGGGCGTCGGGGTACACGAGACACAGCACGTTCACGATTGTACTATACATTACAGTTGTACATGTACATGTACATGTGCAGTATGGGGATGAAAGAAAGAAAGTGAGCGGATACTATATGGTTTAAAAATTTGAAGACATGATTGAGAAGGTTTATAAAAAAGGTAACTACTAACTATAATTTACCTTAACAATCCACCACATGAGATCTTAATAATTCTTCTTTTTCTTCACTTGATAGAATCATTCATATATGTGCAGCTGAACTGACTCTATTAACAACATCTCTAATATCACTAGTTATCATTATATTTATTTAAGAATTGAGATTAGGCATCTGTGAGCAAGATCAGTCACACAAGCATACACATACACACATGCGCGCTCATATAAAAAAACTAGTTGAAACAAGAAAGAGAGCACACACAAGGTTTAGAAAAAAGAAGATATAATAATAATATTTAGATAATTTCCAAGGAGATTCGTGTCATAACAGTCATTAAACGGAAAAACAGAGCAAAACAGGAAGAAATAGGAAATAAGTAATGGGTTGTTTTTTTTTATCAAGATGGAAAGAAAAGGAAAGGAAATTAGAGGACAATCAAACCATAAGAAACAACAAAAAGCCACATTGACATAACACCTAATAAGGTGAGATCATTCATTTCATAAGATGTTTGGGGAGTTTTTTTCTTTCTTGAGAGGTGAGGTGTCTGGAGCACAAAACAGAACGAAGAAACAATAACCTGAGGCTTAAATAGGCCGACAGGCTGACCAGACGGATAGACAGACACAAAAATAATCAGGACGGAATAAATAGTTAATTAAGCGAAAAAAAAAAAAAGCAAAGAGCATGATTAGGCGAACAGGATTTTAAAGACAGAAAGATTTAAGCCAAAAAATGCACATAAAATAAGATAAAGCCTAAATGTTTTAAAAGAGTAAAAAATAAAATAAAAGTGGAAATAAAGTAAAAGTAGAAAAACCAGCGGCCATTTAACTGTGTGAGAAGAGGGGTTATTCTTTCTCCTTTTCGTTCCTTTTTCTTAGTCCTTTTTTTCCGATGTTTTCTTTTTTTTTTTTCCTGCTTTTTTCACGTGTTCTTTACAGACGAAGCATAACACAGTCCTATTCTGCCAAGACGTGACCCAGGACAAGGAGAGCGAGGAGAGTGAGAATTGAGGGTGAGAGTGGGGGAATTAAAACGCCTGGAAACGGGAGTCGTGGAAAGGAGACGACGGCGAAATCAAGATAAAACGGAAGGCCGCGTACAGGAAGGGAAAGGGTAAACATGCGAAGGAGTAGGACCGCATTTCGACGAAAGCCATATCCCCACCCCCAAGGTAGGTTAGATTGAACGCTATATCCATCTCTGTACCATATCTGGTTAGAGAAGAATCTTGGGTAAAGCTGATCGGTGCTACTCAGGCGGATAAAGATTTGGTGTGGGCAAATTCCGAATTCCGTGTACACACAACCGGCGCAGAAAAAAAAAAAAAAAAGCAAAGGGGACACAAAACAAATAATCATTCGCTGCGTAAAGTGTCGTAACTCTTTTTTCTCTTTTCAAAAACGCATTTCATGATAGATAGATAGACACAAAGCAAATCATTCCAGCAAAGCGTTTTTGATTCGTACAAAATTAAGAAAAATAAAGTAAAAGGAGAATCATGGCGCTTTGTCTGGTTCAAATGAAG